>NC_045770.1:30445223-30745570 GCF_008692025.1 Phocoena sinus
CAATACACTACTTAATAACCAAGAGATCACTGAGGAAATCAAAAAATACCTAGAAACAAATCACAATGAACACACAACCACCCAAAACCTATGGCATGCAGCAAAAACAGTTTTAAGAGGGAAGTTTATAGCAATACAATCCTACCTCAAGAAACAAGACACATCTCAAATAAACAACCTAAATTTACACTTAAAGCAATTAGAAAAAGAAGAACAAAGAAACCCAAAGTTACCAGGAGGAAAGAAGTCATAAATATCAGATCAGAAATAAATAAAAAAGAAATGAAGGAAATGATAGCAAAGATCAACAAAATTAAAAGCTTGTTCCATTAGAAGATAAACAAAATTGACAAACCATAAGCCAGACTCATCAAGAAAAAAAGGACGAAAACTCCAATCAATAGAATTATAAGTGAAAAAGGAGAAGTAACAACTGACATTGCAGAAATAAAAAGGATCATGACAGATTACGACAAGCAACTATATGCCAATAAAATGGACAACCTGGAAGAAAAGGAAAAATTTTTAGAAAAGCACAACCTTCCCAGACTGAACCAGGAAGAAATAGAAAATATAAACAGACGAATTAGAAGCACTGAAATTGAGACTGATTAAAAATCTTCCAAAAAACAAAAGCCCTGGACCAGATGGCTTCACAGGTGAATTCCATCAAACATTTAGAGATGAGATAACACCTATCCTTCTCAAACTCTTCCAAAATATAGCAGAGGGAGGAACACTCCCAAACTCATTCTACAAGGCCACCATCACCATGATACCAAAACCAGACAAGGATGTCACAAAGAAAGAAAACTACAGGCCAATATCACTGATGAACATAGATGCAAAAATCCTCAACAAAATACTAGCAAACAGGATCCAGCAGCACATTAAAAGGAACATACACCATGATCAAGTGAGGTTTATCCCAGGAATGCAAGGATTCTTCAATATAAGCAAATCAATCACTGTGATACACCATATTAAAAAATTGAAGGACAAAAACCATATGATCATCTCAATAGATGCAGAAAAAGCTTTTGACAAAATTTGACACCGATTTATGATAAAAATCCTCCAGAAAGTAGGTATAGAGGGAACTTACCTCAACATAATAAAGGCCATATATGACAAATCACAGCCAACATCATTTTCTTTTCTTTCTTTTTTTTTTTTTAAGTTAGGTATTTTATTACAATGGTGTGTTAGTTTCTGCTTTACAACAAAGTGAATCAGCTATACATATACATATGTTCCCATATGTCTTCCCTCTTGCGTCTCCCTCCCTCCCACTCTCCCCATCCCACCCCTCCAGGCCGTCACAAAGCACCGAGCTAATATCCCTATGCCTTGCGGCTGCTTCCCCCCAGCTATCTACCTTACTACGTTTGTTAGCGTGTATATGTCCATGACTCTCTCTCGCCCTGTCAAAACTCACCCTTCCCCCTCCCCATATCCTCAAGTCCATTCTCCAGTAGGTCTGCGTCTTTATTCCTGTTTTACCCCTAGGTTCTTCATGACATTTTTTTTCCCTTAAATTCCATATATATGTGTTAGCATACGGTATTTGTCTTTTTCTTTCTGACTTACTTCACTCTGTATGACAGACTCTAGGTCTATCCATCTCATTACAAATAGCTCAATTTCATTTCTTTTTAAGGCTGAGTAATATTCCATTGTGTATATGTGCCACATCTTCTTTATCCATTCATCCGATGATGGGCGCTTAGGTTGTTTCCATCTCCGGGTTATTGTAAATAGAGCTGCAATGAACATTTTGGTACATGACTCTTTTTGAATTTTGGTTTTCTCAGGGTATATGCCCAGTAGTGGGATTGCTGGATCATATGGTAATTCTATTTGTAGCTTTTTAAGGAACCTCCATACTGTTCTCCATAGTGGCTGAACCAATTCACATTCCCACCAGCAGTGCAAGAGTGTCCCCTTTTCTCCACACCCTCTCCAGCATTTATTGTTTCTAGATTTTTTGATGATGGCCATTCTGACTGGTGTGAGATGATATCTCATTGTAGTTTTGATTTGCATTTCTCTAATGATTAATGATGTTGAGCATTCTTTCATGTGCTTGTTGGCATTCTGTATATCTTCTTTGGAGAAATGTCTATTTAGGTCTTCTGCTCATTTTTGGATGGGGTTGTTTGTTTTTTTGTTATTGAGCTGCATGAGCTGCTTGTAAATTTTGGAGATTAATCCTTTGTCAGTTGCTTCATTTGCAAATGTTTTCTCCCATTCTGAGGGTTGTCTTTTGGTCTTGGTTATGGTTTCCTTTGCTGTGCAAAAGCTTTGAAGTTTCATTAGGTCCCATTTGTTTATTTTTGTTTTTATTTCCATTACTCTAGGAGGTGGGTCAGAAAGGATCTTGCTGTGATTTATGTCATAGAATGTTCTTCCTATGTTTTCCTCTAAGAGTTTGATAGTTTCTGGCCTTACATTTAGGTCTTTAATCCATTTTGAGCTTATTTTTGTGTATGGTGTTAGGGAGTGATCTAATCTCATACTTTTATATGTACCTGTCCAGTTTTCCCAGCACCATTTATTGAAGAGGCTGTCCTTTCTCCACTGTACATTCCTGCCTCCTTTATCAAAGATAAGGTGTCCGTATGTGCGTGGGTTTATCTCTGGGCTTTCTATCCTGTTCCACTGATCTATCTTTCTGTTTTTGTGCCAGTACCATACTGTCTTGATTACTGTTGCTTTGTAGTATAGTCTGAAGTCAGGGAGCCTGATTCCTCCAGCTCCTTTTTTCGTTCTCAAGATTGCTTTGGTTATTCGGGGTCTTTTGTGTTTCCATACAAATTGCGAAATTTTTTGTTCTTGTTCTGTGAAAAATGCCAGTGGTAGTTTGATAGGGATTGCATTGAATCTGTAGATTGCTTTGGGTAGTAGAGTCATTTTCACAATGTTGATTCTTCCTATCCAAGAACATGGTATATCTCTCCATCTATTTGTATCATCTTTAATTTCTTTCATCATTGTCTTATAATTTTCTGCATACAGGTCTTTCGTCTCCTTAGGTAGGTTTATTTCTAGATATTTTATTCTTTTTGTTGCAATGGTAAATGGGAGTGTTTTCTTGATTTCACTTTCAGATTTTTCATTATTAGTATATAGGAATGCCAGAGACTTCTGTGCATTAATTTTGTATCCTGCTACTTTACCAAATTCATTGATTAGCTCTAGTAGTTTTCTGGTAGCATCTTTAGGATTCTCTATGTATAGTATCATGTCATCTGCAAACAGTGACAGCTTTACTTCTTCTTTTCCGATTTGGATTCCTTTTATTTCCTTTTCTTCTCTGATTGCTGTGGCTAAAACTTCCAAAACTATGTTGAATAAGAGTGGTGAGAGTGGGCAACCTTGTCTTTTTCCTGATCTTAGTGGAAATGCTTTCAGTTTTTCACCATTGAGGATGATGTTTGCTGTGGGCTTGTCATATATGGCCTTTATTATGTTGAGGAAAGTTCCCTCTATGCCTACATTCTGGAGGGTTTTTATCATAAATGGGTGTTGAATTTTGTCGAAAGCTTTCTCTGCATCTATTGAGATGATCATATGGTTTTTCTCCTTCAATTTGTTAATATGGTTTATCACATTGATAGATTTGCGTATATTGAAGAATCCTTGCATTCCTGGAATAAACCCCACTTGATCATGGTGTATGATCCTTTTAATGTGCTGTTGGATTCTGTTTGCTAGTATTTTGTTGAGGATTTTTGCATCTATGCTCATCAGTGATATTGGCCTGTAGTTTTCTTTCTTTGTGACATCCTTGTCTGGTTTTGGTATCAAGGTGATGGTGGCCTCGTAGAAGGAATTTGGGAGTGTTCCTCCCTCTGCTATATTTTGGAAGAGTTCGAGAAGGATATGTGTTAGCTCTTCTCTAAACGTTTGATAGAATTCACCTGTGAAGCCATCTGGTCCAGGGCTTTTGTTTGTTGGAAGATTTTTAATCACAGTTTCAATTTCAGTGTTTGTGATTGGTCTGTTCATATTTTCTATTTCTTCCTGATTCAGTCTTGGCAGGTTATGCATTTCTAAGAATTTGTCCATTTCTTCCAGATTGTCCATTTTATTGGCATAGAGTTGCTTGTAGTAATCTCTCATGATTTTTTTTATTTCTGCCGTGTCAGTTGTTACTTCTCCCTTTTCATTTCTAATTCTATTGATTTGAGTCTTCTCCCTTTTTTTCTTGATGAGTCTGGCTAGTGGTTTATCTATTTTGTTTATCTTCTCAAAGAACCAGCTTTTAGTTTTATTGATCTTTGCTATCGTTTCCTTCTTTTCTTTTTCATTTATTTCTGATCTGATTTTTATAATTTCTTTCCTTCTGCTAGCTTTGGGGTTTTTTTGTTCTTCTTTCTCTAATTGCTTGAGGTGCAAGGTTAGGTTGTTTATTCGAGATGTTTCCTGCTTCTTAAGGTGGGCTTGTATTGCTATAAACTTCCCCCTTAGAACTGCTTTTGCTGCATCCCATAGGTTTTGGGTCGTTGTGTCTCCATTGTCATTTGTTTCTAGGTACTTTTTTATTTCCTCTTTGATTTCTTCAGTGATCACTTCATTATTAAGTAGTGTATTGTTTAGCCTCCATGTGTTTGTATTTTTTACAGATCTTTTCCTGTAATTGATATCTAGTCTCATGGCATTGTGGTCAGAAAAGATACTTGATACAATTTCAGTTTTCTTAAATTTACCAAGGCTTGATTTGTGACCCAAGATATGATCTATCCTGGAGAATGTTCCATGAGCACTTGAGAAAAATGTATATTCTGTTGTTTTTGGATGGAGTGTCCTATAAATATCAATTAAGTCCATCTTGTTTAATGTATCATTTAAAGCTTGTGTTTCCTTATTTATTTTCATTTTGGATGATCTGTCCATGGGTGAAAGTGGGGTGTTAAAGTCCCCTACTATGAATGTGTTACTGTCGATTTCCCCTTTTATGGCTGTTAATATTTGCCTTATGTATTGAGGTGCTCCTATGTTGGGTGCATAAATATTTACAATTGTTATATCTTCTTCTTGGATAGATCCCTTGATCATTATGTAGTGTCCTTCTTTGTCCCTTTTAATAGTCCTTATTTTAAAGTCTATTTTGTCTGATATGAGAATTGCTACTCCAGCTTTCTTTTGGTTTCCATTTGCATGGAATATCTTTTTCCATCCCCTTACTTTCAGTCTGTATGTGTCTCTAGGTCTGAAGTGGGTCTCTTGTAGACAGCATATATAAGGGTCTTGTTTTTGTATCCATTCAGCCAATCTGTGTCTTTTGGTGGGAGCATTTAGTCCATTTACATTTAAGGTAATTATCGATATGTATGTTCCTATTCCCATTTTCTATATTGTTTTGGGTTCGTTACTATAGGTCGTTTCCTTCTCTTGTGTTTCGTGTCTAGAGAAGTTCCTTTAGCATTTGTTGTAAAGCTGGTTTGGTGGTGCTGAACTCTCTCAGCTTTTGCTTGTCTGTAAAAGTTTTAATTTTTCCATCAAATGTGAATGAGATCCTTGCTGCGTAGAGTAGTCTTGGCTGCAGGTTCTTCTCCTTCTTCACTTTCAGTATGTCCTGCCACTCCCTTCTGGCTTGTAGGGTTTCTGCTGAGAGATCAGCTGTTAACCTTATGGGGATTCCCTTGTGTGTTATTTGTTGTTTTTCCCTTGCTGCTTTTAATATGCTTTCTTTGTATTTAATTTTTGACAGTTTGATTAATATGTGTCTTGGCGTATTTCTCCTTGTATTTATCCTGTATGGGACTCTCTGTGCTTCCTGGACTTGATTAACTATTTCCTTTCCCATATTAGGGAAGTTTTCAACTATAATCTCTTCAAATATTTTCTCAGTCCCTTTCTTTCTTTCTTCTTCTTCTGGAACCCCTATAATTCGAATGTTGGTGCGTTTCATGTTGTCCCAGAGGTCTCTGAGACTGTCCTCAGTTCTTTTCATTCTTTTATCTTTATTCTGCTCTGCAGTAGTTATTTCCACTACTTTATCTTCCAGGTCACTTATCCGTTCCTCTGCCTCAGTTATTCTGCTATTGATCCTATCTAGAGTACTTTTTATTTCTTTTATTGCGTTGTTCATCATTGCTTGTTTCATCTTTAGTTCTTGTAGGTCCTTGTTAACTGTTTCTTGCATTTTGTCCATTCTACTTCCAAGATTTCGGATCATCCTTACTATCATTATTCTGAATTCTTTTTCAGGTAGATTGCCTATTTCCTCTTCATTTGTTAGGTCTGGTAGGTTTTTATCTTGCTCCTTCATCTGCTGTGTGTTTTTCTGTCTTCTCATTTTGCTTATCTTACTGTGTTTGGGGTCTCCTTTTTGCAGGCTGCATGTTCGTAGTTCCCGTTGTTTTTGATGTCTGTCTGCAGTGGCTAAGGTTGTTTCAGTGGGTTGTGTAGGCTTCCTGGTGGAGGGGACTAGTGCCTGTGTTGTGGTGGATGAGGCTGGATCTTGTCTCTCTAGTGGGCAGGTTCACGTCTGGTGGTGTGTTTTGGGGTGTCTGTGGCCTTATTATGATTTTAGGCAGCCTCTCTGCTAATGGGTGGGGTTGTGTTCCTGTTTTGCTAGTTGTTTGGCATAGGGTGTCCAGCACTGTGGCTTGCTGGTCGTTGAGTGAAGCTGGGTGCTGGTGTTAAGATGGAGGTCTCTGGGAGATTTCCACCGTTTAATATTATGTGGAGCTGGGAGGTCTCTTGTTGACCAGTGTCCTGAAGTTGGCTCTCCTACCTCAGAGGCAGAGCCCTGACTCCTGGGCTGGAGCACCAAGAGCCTTTCATCCACACGGCTCAGAATAAAATGGAGAAAAAGTAGAGAGAATTGGTAGAAGTATGAGGAAAGAAAGAGGGAAAGGAGGAAAGGAAGGAAGGAAGAAAGAAGGAAAGAAAGGAGGGAGGGAGGGAGGAAGGCAGGAAGGAGGGAAAGAAGGAAAAAAGACAGAAAGAAAGAAGATACAGTAAAAATAAAATAAAGTATAATATAGTTATAGAATTAAAAAATATTTAGAAAAAAAAAGGGACGGATAGAACCTTAGGACAAATGTTGGGAGCAAAGCTATACAGAGAAAATCTTACACAGGAGCATACACATACACCTTCACAAAAAGAGGTAAAGGGGGAAAAATCATAAATCTTGCTCTCAGAGACCACCTCCTTAATTTGGGGTGATTTGTAGTCTAAAGGAGGGAAGGAAGGAAGGAAAGAAAGAAAGAAAGAACGAAGGTAAAGTATAATAAATTTATTACAATTAAAATTAATTATTAAGAAAAAAAATTAAAAAAAAAACCATGGCCGGATAGAGCCCTAGGACAAATGGTGGAAGCAAGAGTATACAGACAAGATCTCACACAGAAGCATACACGTACACATTCACAAAAAGAGGAAAAGGGAAAAAAATCATAGATCTTGCTCCTAAATTCCCCCTCTTCAATTTGGATTCATTCCTTGTCTATTCAGGTATTCCACAGATGCAGGGTACATCAAGTTGATTGTGGAGCTTTAATCCGCCGCTTCTGTGGCTGCTGGGAGAGATTTCCCTTTCTCTTCTTTGTTCTCACAGCTCACAGGAGCTCAGCTTTGGATTTGGCCCTGCCTCTGTGTATAGGTCGCTGGAGGGCGTCTGTTGTTTGCTCCGACAGGACGGGGTTAAAGGAGCCGCTGATTCGGGGGCTCCGGCTCACTCAGGCCGGGGGTTGGGGAATGGGGGAAGGAGGGGCACTGCGTGCGGGGCGGGCCTGCGGCGGCAGAGGAGGCCGGCGTGACGTTGCACCAGCCTGAGGTCCGCCGTGCGTTGTCCCGGGGAAGTTGTCCCCGGATCCCGGGAACCTGGCAGTGGCGGGCTGCACAGGCTCCGCGGAAGAGGGGTGTGGAGAGTGACCTGTGCTCGCACACAGGCCCCTTGGTGGCGGCAGCAGCATCCCGAGCGTCTCCCGCCCGTCTCTGGGGTCCGCGGTCTCAGCCGCGGCTCGCACCCGTCTCTGGGGTTTGTGCTTTCAGCCGCGGCTCGCGCCCGTCTCTGGAGATCCTTTAAGCAGCGCTCTTAAACCCCTCTCCTCGCGCACCAGGAAACAAAGAGGGAAGAAAAAGTCTCTTGCCTCTTCGGCAGGTGCAGGCTTTTCCCCGAACTCCCTCCCGGCTAGTCGTGGTGCACTAACCCCTTCAGGCTATGTTCAAGCCACCAACCCCAGTCCTCTCCCTGAGCTCTGTCCAAAACCGAAACCCGAGCCTCAGCTCGCAGCCCCTCCCGCCCCGGCGGGTGAGCAGACAAGCCTCTCGGGTTGGTGAGTGCCGGTCAGCACCGATCCTCTGTGCAGGAATCTCCCCGCTTTGCCCTCCGCACCCGTCGCTGTGCACTACTCCGCGGTCCCGAAACTCCCCCCTCCGCCTCCCGCAGTCTCCGCCCGCGGAGGGGCTTCCTAGTGTGTGGAAACTTTTCCTCCTTCACAGCTCCCTCCCACTGGTGCAGGTGCCGTCCTTATTCTTTTGTCTCTGTTTTTTCTTTTGCCCTACCCAGGTACGTGGGGAGTTTCTTGCCTTTTGGGAGGTCTGAGGTCTTCTGCCAGCCTTCAGTAGGTGTTCTGTAGGAGTTGTTCCACGTGTGGATGTATTTCTGGTGTATCCGTGGGGAGGAAGGCGATCTCCGCGTCTTACTCTTCCGCCATCTTCAAGGTGCCCCCCCCAACATCATTTTCAATGGTGAAAAACTGAAGCCATTTCCTCTAAGATCAGGAAGAAGACAAGGTTGCCCACTCTCACCACCATTATTCAACATAGTTTTGGAAGTTCTAGCCAGCAATAAGAGAAGGAAAAGAAATAAAAGGAATCTAAATAAGAAAAGAAGAATTAAAATTGGCACTTTGCTGATGACATGACACTATACACATAGAATTCTAAAGATGTTACCAGAAAAATATGACAGCTAATCAATGAATGTGGCAAAGTAGCAGGATACAAAATTAATGCACAGAAATCTCTGGCATTCTTATACACTAAGGATGACAAATCTGAAAGAGAAATTAAGGAAACACTCCCATTTACCATTTCAACAAAAGGAATAAAATACCTAGGAATAAACCTAACTAAGGAGACAAGAGACCTTTATGCAGAAAACTATAAGATACTGATGAAAGAAATTAAAGGTGATAAAAAAAAGGTGGAGAGATATACCATGTTCATGGATTGGAAGAATCAACATTGTGAAAATGACTATACTACCCAAAGCAATCTACAGATTCAGTGCAATCCCTATCAAACTACCAATGACATTTTTCACAGAACTAGAAAAAAAATTTCACAATATGTATGGAAACACAAAAGACCCCGAATAGCCAAAGCAATCTTGAGAAAGATAAACAGAGCTGGAGGAATCAGGCTCCCTGACTTCAGGCTATACTATAAAGTTACAGTAATCAAGACAGCATGGTATTGGCACAAAAACAGAAATATAGATCAATGGAAAAGGATAGAAAATCCAGAGATAAACCCATACACATATGGTCACTTTATTTTTGATAAAGGAGGCAAGAATGTGCAGTGGAGAAAAGACAGCCTCTTCAATAAGTGGT
Organism: Phocoena sinus; assembly: GCF_008692025.1. Lineage (NCBI taxonomy): Eukaryota > Metazoa > Chordata > Mammalia > Artiodactyla > Phocoenidae > Phocoena > Phocoena sinus. The sequence goes on from NC_045770.1 coordinate 30,454,802, forward strand.
GCTGGGAAAACTGGACAGCCACATGTAAAAGAATTAAATTAGAACACTCCCTAACACCATACACAAAAATAAACTCCAAATGGATTAAAGACCTAAATATAAGGCTGACACTATAAAACTCTTAGAGGAAAACACAGGCAGAACACTCTATGACATAAATCACAGCAAGATCCTTTTTGACACACCTCCTAGAGGAATGGAAATAAAAACAAAAATAAACAAATGGGACCTAATGAAACTCAAAAGCTTTTGCACAACAAAGGAGACCATAAAGAAGACAAAAATACAACCCTCAGAATGGGAGAAAATATTTGCAAATGAAGCATCTGACAAAGGATTTATCTCCAAATTTTACAAACAGCTCAATATCAAAGAAACAAACAACCCAACCCAAAAATGGGCAGAAGACTTAAACAGACATTTCTCCAAAGAAGATTTACAGATAGGTGAGAAACACATGAAAGAATGCTCATCACTAATCATTAGAGAAATGCAAAGCAAAACTACAATGAGGTATCACCTCACACCCATCAGAATGGCCATCATCAAAAAATCTACAAACAGTAAATCCTGGAGAGGGTGTGGAGAAAAGGGAACCCTCTTGCACTGTTGGTGGGAATGTAAATTGATACAGCCACTATGGAGAACAGTATGGAGGTTCCTTAAAAAACTAAATATAGAACTACCATATGACCCAGTAATCCCACTGCTGGGCATATACCTTGAGAAAACCATAATTCAAAAAGAGTCATGTACCCAATGTTCATTGCAGCTCCATTTACAATAGCCAGGACATGGAAGCAACCTAAGTGTCCATTGACAGTTGAATGGATAAAGAAGATGTGGCACATATATACAATGGAATATTACTCAGCCATAAAAAGAAAAAAATTGAGTTTTTTGTAGTGAGGTGGATTGATCTAGAGTCTTTCATACAGAGTGAAGTAAGTCAGAAGAGAAAAACAAATACCGTATGATAACACGTGTATATGGAATCTAAAAAAAAAAAAAAAAAGGTTATGAAGAACCTAGGGGCAGGACAGGAATAAATATGCAGATGTAGAGGATTGACTTGACAACACAGGGAGGGTGAAGGGTAAGATGGGAAAAAATGAGAGAGTGGCATGGACTAATATATACTACCAAATGTAAAATAGCTAATGGGAAGCAGCTGCATAGCACAGGGAGTTCAGCTCAGTGCTTTGTGACCACTTAGTGGGGTGGGATAGAGAGTGTGGGAGGGAGACACAAGAGGGAGGAGATATGGGTATATATGTATATGTATGGCTGATTCACTTTGTTATACAGCAGAAAGTAACACACCGTTGTAAAGCAATTATACTCCAATAAAGATGTTTTGATTGATTGATTAATTAATTAAAGGTTAGTCATTGGAGAACACTCTGAGCTAATCAATACTGGGAAATTCAGACAGAGAGGCATGCCACAGGCACTTGGAAGTTTGGATATGACTAGGTACCTGGGTCCCAACCTCTATTCAAGAATAAAGCCCCAAATTATGAGGCAAGGGTGCAGGTGGTATAACATAAATATGAGGAGACTAGCCATAGACAACCTAGTCTTAGAACAAGAATTTCTTAGAAGAAACAAAAGACAGACTATAAGTTACCCAAACTAAAGTCAAAGACTATTAAACAGACTTGAACTCTCACATTATGACAAGACCAGCACTAATGGTGAATTGAGAAGAATTCTCAAAAAGATGTGCAGTGGATATTTTAGTGATTCCTACCTCTGGTCAATTTTGGTTCCAGAAATTGGAAAATATATGACTGCAACTTCAGGAAGGGATCAAGTGGCTCTAGCTTTGGAGAGATGGAAGGGTGTTGTGATTGTGAATAGTCAGGGACTTGTCAATAAATAGCCATAGGATGGTGGTGATGAGACACAAAAGAAAGTAAGTAAATACAACCTGAGTGAGCTCAGAAGTGGGTTTTCCCCAGTCAAGTCTCCAGTGACTCCTTGAGATCCTATACAGAAATCCCAGAAAACCCATGGTTCGACTTTATCCCACAGAAATGGAAATAATGTGTGTTGTTTTAATCCACTAAGTTTGAAGTAATTTTTAAACCAGTAATACATATCTAATACAGTGAGTGGTCTTATTTGGAGTCACACATACATAATAATTATCTGATAATTCAAGTAAAAAATCCTGCTCAAGAAGGTGTGAAGGCAGAAATGGCAGAAAAACTCCACATTTTGGAGTTCCAAATCTGGCAGTGATACCTGTGACATAGAAAGATGTACGACTGCATCAAGGGTGAGCTCAAAGGCAAAATTTTATGGTAGGGAAAATTGGCCATTGATGCCTTTGCTTGATTTGGGGTATTTTTCTTTTTCTTTCTCTATTTTACCTTCTTATCCAAGTAATACACATTTTTTGTAGCCATTAATGAATTTATGAATGATAAAAAGTCTGATGTGTTTGAGTTATAAAAATCTTTTCTTGTTATTGACAAGTATTAGGGTTCAGATGTTAAATACACTTGTAAGAGACAGAGAAATTGTAGAGTCAGAGCAAAACACACACAGATAGAGAAAACAGAGACAGGGAGACAGATGGACAGAGGCAGAAGGAGAGACAGAGGGAAGGTAAAAGGTGACCTGGTAGCAGTAAGTACAGGTTTAGGCAAGAAAGAGTAAACCACATTTGAAATGCCCGAAGATGATCCAGGTATGAACAAACCTAAGGAGGAGAAGTCTGTGAATTGGTGAAGGGGCAAAGTGTAGAAGGAAAAGACTAAGATGGCATAATTAGGACTACATTAGGAAGTTACACTGGGCCAGGCCACCTAGGAAGCAACCTGGAGATAAGGAAGGGGAGAGCAGCCTGGAAAGCAGTTTTATTCTAAGCCCCAGAGTGAGACTGAAAACCTAGTAGAAGGGTGTGTATGCCTCACAGACCATGAGCAGAGAGAGTTCAAGCCAGTCTACCTAAGAAGCAAGCCCTGACTGTTCTCTAAATGGAGAAAGAGGTGCTCGCATGAAACAGGTTCCTGGAGGTTGGATGGCAGTTGTTCCTCCTTCATTCATTGACTAACCCACTCACTTAGATATTCAGTGAAGTCTACTGTACAGTGGGCATTATATTAGAGACATGGACATAGAGATTTACAGACATGCCTCTCCTCTTGCAGAGCTTATATTCTCTAGAGGGAGACAGAGAAGTGAACAGTCTATGTGATACAATCACAAGTGCTTTGGCCATATGGCGGAAGCACACAGAGCTGTGGGATCACCTAGAAGAAGTTCCATCCCAAAAGCCAATACTGATGAGTCATGGGAGGCCATCAAGAGGAAAAAACACTTAAGTGGAAAATCAAAGAGCAAGAATTTAGAGAGTAAGGGAGAATGAGGTGGTCAAGGTAGAGAGAAATTAGAGTATTAGAAGGTTTTTAGACCTTGTGGTCTAAAGCAGTGCTTTTCAAACCACTGGTTGTGAAGGACCAGCTTCTTAAATTCCCAATAAATTATCGACCAATACTTTTGTGAAATACAATAAAAAGTAATTACTAAGAAAATAAAATGACAACATTTTGAGTGCTCAATTTTTAGACTCAATAGACAGAAATCTCTGTCAAACTGCTAGAAGAGCCTCGAAGCATTTATTCCCCATTTTTGTACTTATCTCATTATAGAATAATAACAAGCCATTCCTGGACCAGCAAAGAGGACACTTTGAATAGCACTAGCCTATAATATACAAGTAAAGATATGCATTACACAGAGGGGAAAAAATCAGGGAACTCTACTGACTGAAGCATTTTCTGTGTGTAGTTGGCATTCAGACTACTGAAAATCAAGTCTAAAAATTAATTATGCACCTAATTGTATTGTAACAGATGAATCCTCAACACTCCTGTTAACACCAAGGCTAATATTCTGATAGAGACAGTGAGATCCCAGCAACTGGAACAGGGAGAATTGGGAAAAGTTGGGAGAGGAGATGGGGAAATCTTCCCTTTCTACCTCTTCTTCAAAGTGCCTTTATTATTTGTTGCCATGAAAACTTCTTAAAATAAACCTTCTGTAGTTCAATTTGATTGACTTGGTTAAACAGAAAATCAAATAAACCACAAAAGCTATCCCCCACACATTTTCTCCATTGCTTTCCAGCTACCTCCTTGAGCTTGGGACTCAGCTCAGGAGCTACCTCTCTGAGATGCTCCCTTTGTTCTCTCAGATGTGTTACATCATGCCCAGGTGCTCACAAAGCACTTTCACTCTCTATTATAACTAGTGCCTCAAATTTGTCTCATATCAGGATGCAACTTCCTTGAATTATTTACCATTCTAAGTTGCTCAAGAGCATAATAGTTAGCATGAAGTAGGTGCTCAATAAATGATTGTTGAATGAATGAATAAATGGGTCTCTAAGTCTAAGCAGGAAGTAATGTTTGATCTTAGAGTAAAGAATGAGTGGGAGTTGTCAAGCCACCAGTTTGGAGAGGAAGGGTGTTCTAAGTGCAGGGAACCACATAAGCAATGGCATGGAGATATTAGATGACGTGTCATGTTTGGGGACTCCCAAGATGTTTGGTTAGAGTCAAGAAAAGAGATAAGTGGGACTTCCCTGGTGGTGCAGTGGTTAAGAATCTGCATGCTAATGCAGGGGACACAGGTTCGAGCCATGGTCCGGGAAGATCCCACATGCCGTGGAGCAACTAAGCCCATGCACGACAACTACTGAGCCTGTGCTCTAGAGCCCATGAGCCACAACTACTAAAGCCCACAGGCCTAGAGCCCATGCTCTGCAACAAGAGAAGCCACAGCAATGAGAAGTCCATGCACAGCAACAAAGACCAAACGCAACCAAAAATAAAATTAATTAATTTTTTAAAAAATTTTAAAAAAGAGTAGGCACTTTTGATGTATATTTTGGAGAGAAGATTATGAAGCATTCAACTTATAATTAAGACCATGAAATTCTATTTAATGTATATGACAGTTGAGATAAATGCCTCCACAGAGTTCATGACTAACCTTACCTTATTTATTTCATGATTCATTTACACACTTATTAATTCTATAATAATTCAATCATGGCATCAAATCTATTTTTGAAGCAAGCAGGATATACGTTTTGAAATAATGTACTCAGTCAGCTAAGAAGCACATCAAACTACCCTCTACTACATGATACATTTCTTCAGCAACTCAGTAGACAAACATTATTTCAGTAAGTGAGCAGGGGAAGGAATGACCTGGCCTCCCAAAGATTTAATCAAGGGAGATTCTCTGGTTTTTTATTGCTGCATAACAAAAAAAAATTCCCAAACTTAGTGGCTTAAACTGACAATTCCTCATGATTCTGTGAGTTAACTGTTTACAGCTGTGCAGTTCTCATTCCCGCTCTTATGTGGCTGTAGTCAGATGTTTACTGGGGCTGGTCATTGCAGGCTTCTTCACTCACATGTCTGGCGCCTGGCTGGAAGGGTGGAAACAGCCTGACCCCCTACAATGCAGCCTCTCCATCTGGCTGACTTGGTCTTCCTAATAGCATGTAGCCTCAGCAGAGGTAGATTTTTGAGTGAAGGCTGCCAATCTCCTAAGGCACTATGTCATTTCTGCTTTTTTCTGATGATCAAAGCCGTCATAGAATTCACCCAGATTTAAGAGGAAAGGACATAGACCTTTCAAAAGCTGGGGGGAATAGAATGCCAAAAATTTGAGGCCATATTTTTTTATCTGCCACATAGATATTTAAAGATTTGTACAAACTTGATCCCTGCAAGGTCAGTTGTAAACACACCTCTTTGGGAAGAGTCTTCCCTGGAGCATGAACATGGCAGTGATAGATCTGTTGATATCCAGAATTTGAATCCTAAGTGATTATATCAGTAAATCTTTCCCAACAAGATTAATGGGGTGGTATTACATTGTCATTAGCTAAACCAAAATTTGGTTATGCAAGATACTTGACTTTAGGGCACAGTTTATCTCTCTTGGAGACATGCCATTTTAACAATTATTCTTAGAATCACATTTAACTTGGGTGATGATGATTGTGCAGGAACACCTGACCACATGGCTGTCTCCTGGGCAAAGCTCCTAAACTGATAAAGGACATGATTCAATGTATAGTTTATAATGTGAATTCAACTGAAAATATTTTTCTCTTTTTCTCTCACTGCAGTTTCCTCAAGAGTTACATTCCTTTAGGAACTTGAAATCCACTTTGAATGCTCTCACTCTATCCCTTGAATCATTTTCCAGTTGTTTTGCTTCTAAGAAATAAAACAACCTAGGATTTCTCAATTTTCCCATCTTTCACATGGAGTTTAATTAGATGATTTTTAAAAAGATCTCTTGAAACTCTAAGAAGAATGAACACTCATTGAGAAATGTGTTTCAGTGTGACAAACCATGAACTACAGATACATCACACACATTGTTCCATTTAACTCTCCCAAAAACCTTTTTTTTGGAAGATATTTTTATCATTCTTCCTATTCTCCAGTCAAGGAGACCAATCTCCATAGAGAGATTAACCGGCCAAGTTCTTCATACCTAGTTGAGAAGAGACTTAGGATTCAAAATTTTATCTTCCTCTCCCCAAAATCTTAATCCTCTTACTTCAAAATGTTGCCTTCCATCCAACAAATTATGAGCCTATGATTATGAAATTATTCAGCATTTACAATGAAGCTACTTACAGTATCAATCACTCAGGGTTTCTATGATATATGTTCTATGTTTTTGGTACTTTAGTTTATATTCTCTCTTTTTATGCCAGAAAGACACTTTATGTACAACATTTCTCCTTTATATACCTGATCACAGAGAAAATCTATTAGGGAAATTATAATAATTATAGTTTTTATTAGCACAACTCAAAAAGTATTCATCAGTACAGTTACGCTTTAAAAAATTTGGTGGGTGAAGCATTATAAGTTCCTTTTTACAACTGAGCATCAGATAGGTTAAGGAAATTCTCCACGTTTGTGAAGTTTATAAATGGAGGAGCTGGAACTTAAACCTAGGCCCTTTGACTCTAATCCTGTGCTTTTTCAAGGCTGCTGCTTGGAAGGTGTAAAAGAACCACCTCCATCCTCACACATGCACAGCTCTCCTCAGACCCAAAGTCATTATTTGAGGGAACAAAGCACAAAAACCAGAAAGAACATTGACTTTGAAGTCAGTTCAGCTGTGTTGCTCCCATCCCAACTGGGGAGGATAATCTAAGTCTTGATTTTTCCTCACCTGTCAAAAAGATCAACTGGTACCTTTCCTCTAGGTGCCTAGTGAGAAACAGGCTTCTCTCATCATGCCACAGATGTCCTCTGGATCTTGGCTTCCCACATATTGTTGCCACTGAGCTGGAAAGTGGAGCAGGATTCTCCAGACTGAAGGGCTGCTCCTTCTCCTCTGATGCTTTTCCAAACCTTTACCTCAGCCCTCCCACTGCAGGACATGGAGGATGAGATATTCAGGTGGTCTTGAGATTTCCAAAGGGCAGAGACATGTTGCCTTGAAGGAGTTTTACTTTCCATCCTGGAAACCAATCTAAGTCTAGAGATGACAAAGCATCTAGCTTCCTTCTTGACAAATTTCAGAAAAATTAGAAGGCAAAGTAATACAAACTACTATCTCAATAAATTATGCTGTTCCTATGCTTTTAAATTCATATATCCCCAGAAAACAAAACTATATGTGCATAAATATATGTCTGTATATATGTATACATACACACACACAGAGTGCCCACCTATATATTCATATATGTGTGTGTGGAAATATAGAAATAAATATGCAGATACACAAATAAGTAGCCATTAATATACATATATGCAGAAGCTGAAAGTAACTATGATCTCAGATGGGGCTTACAAAGCCAGGGAGAATAATAAGCCACTAATGTGCTTGTGCAGTTTCATGGAGAGAGCCACTTGTGGGATCTTAGCCATGGCCTGGGAGGGGTTTTCTCTGAAAATGATTATGCCCTATTCACTCTTTCTATACATCTTCAGCTCCAGAACAGACTGTTCTCCCTTTGAGGAGAGCATAGTCTGGCATCTGTTCTTCCTCAGGTACCATGCTTTTCCTGAGGTGGAGAGCACTGGCCTTTCTAGAGGTCCAATTTTACCCACTGTTAACACCTAATATTTTAAGATATAATTGTGGGTTTTAGGAGTATGGGAATTCTCTGTCCTTTAGCTTACAATGTGATTACTTGGTAAATTAAAAATCATAATAATTGCAAATTAAATAAAAATAGATGCAGATAAATTAAAAAATTATTTTAAAATATTAGCATGTATTTGTGACAGGCACCATCTTGAATTCCTTGCATATAAACAATACCTATAGAAAATAATGGTAATATCATAAAAATAGTAATGAGAAATTGGTAAACATTAGAAGTTACTTCCCCTTTCAGTTGAACTTGGAGATAAAAAATCACCCATGGGAAACACAAAGACCATATTTAACCCACTTCCTGACATTGCATGAATCTCTAAAAATTTACACAATGTGGGTTGTAGAACTAGAATTTCCTCTCCATGTCCCTTAACTTCTATCTCTAACCCCAAACCATATTTATATTTAGTCAAGTTTCAGTGTTTGAAAAAGTTTGGAGATTATTCAATTTTATCATCTCTCCTGGATTCCACAGAAGAATGTCAGACAGATCACAGGAACTATTAGACAGCAAGTGGTATTTTCCAAAATTTAACAAACTATATAAACACGCAACTCCTTTAAGTTTTCTTTAGTTAAATCTCCAAAGAATGCCAGGTGGAAAACTCATGTCCATTTTGCCAAGATCTGTTACTGTTAATAAGAAGCTAGCTAGCCAAGATAAAGTCCCCCAGAATGTGGCATGCTCAGGAGAATAGAGATAATGGATTTATGGAAATTAGTACTGTAAAGGCTGAACGTGGCATTACCATTACTGTACTCTTGAGAAAATTTCCTGGCAAACATACACTTGTTTTATCGGTCAGGGTCCAAAGAGGAGACAGAAACTGTATAGTAATTTGAACAGGGAAAGTTTAATATAAAGAATTATTAACTATTAAAGAGGGCTGAGTCATGAAAGATTGGCCAGTGAGAAGTAAGGAGAACTCTAAAGAATACATGAATAACAGATACAATCTATGTCAACAGCTGAGATAGAGCTCCAAATGATTTCTCTCACTTGAAGACTTCAATCCAAATCTCACTGTAGAGGACGTGGCTGCAGCTTACTGGATGGTAGAGAAGTTGCTGAGGTGGTGTACCAGTAACTTTCTGGAACTTTCCAGGGACTTTCTAGAAAGCTGCCCAAGGGGGTGCCATGGGATACTGTTTACAAGGAAGAGCCTTGGGAGGCATTCTACCACAAACCTAACTGAAGGAATGTCATGGAAAACTACTGGCCACTGGGTCATATCAGCAGGAGTCAGACTTGGGGAATGCACACACCACAGGAGCTGGTCACCGGGGAGGACACACACACTGCAGAACCTGGAGAGAGAAGCACACCAGAAACAAGAAAAGAGACTGAAGAGGTCTCTTCCAATGTCCCTGCTGAGCCCACTACTGGCACAACTGAATACGATGCTAGCCAACAAAAGAGAACTATTTACTGGGATCATCTCCATTATTGTATAACAAGCACTGATGGGTAAAAATGTATCTAACAAGCAGTGAATTGATAAATGGTTCAGTCCGTTTCACTGGCTACTCAGGTTCCATATGTACTCTTCTACACATAGTTGAATTTTCACACGACAATGAAGCAACATTTTTATTTCCACCTAATAAGATGAAGTTATCTTTCTTGCAAGCGAAGAAGTATGTAACCTCTTCCCCAAAATGAGGAACTACACAGTCCCAACAGTACTTGTATCCATTGCTGTCTGTACGTATTATTCCTGTCACAGAATATCTCTTACCTAAAGACTAAATGGTAAAGTTGACTTTCGACAACTTGTACTTAAAATAAAAATGGAAAGGAGAGATAAGAAAAAATGGTTAGCATATACAAATAAACACATACAGACAAGCAAAGAGAAAACAGGTGAAGCTACTATAATCATCTATCTTCCCTTAACAATTCATTCAAAAGCCAAGATGTCTGCATTGTTTCCTGATATGCACTGAGAGCTTGGTTTCTTGCTTTGTGCTCCAAAGACCCGAGTTTCACTCCTTCCTCCACTACTTACTGGCTGTGCAATCTCAGGCAAGTACCTTAATTTCTGTGAGGGGTTCTTTATCTATAAAATGTGACTAATAGTATCTGCCCTAATTGATTTATAGTATTGTTGCACAGACAGACTTAAGATCATGTTTGTAAAAGGTGTAAAGCCCTAAAGATGTTAAATATTTTTGCTTTCATCTAGTGCACATTTGATCAAGTGTTGAGTAATTGAAGAAAAACAATAGCTCAAACCAGTTGGCATTATAATAAATTAGAACTGAGAAAAATAAAATAAAATAAAATAAAATAAAAAAATAAAAATAGAATGCATACAAATCTTATAGTTTTTTGTATTGTGTAATATTCCTCTTTGTCAAAAAACAGAAGCAAATTTAGCAAAATAGAACATAATCTGATTCGTCATCTAAACATGATTCACAGAAAACAGATCTGAAGGTAAGAGATAAACATACAACCAAAGACACACAAACAAGCAAGTGATAGTCTGGTCATTGCAGCATGACAAAGATCTCAGAGGTGTCCTGAGCATCCTCATATATCTCAAACCCTTGTGCACAGGGTTGGGGGCTGGGAGAGGCTGGCTCTGACTAATCTCAGCTGAGCCATACTACAAGCCATTTTAGTTTGAACTTCTTAGGAAGAGCTACACTTAAGAGATATTTTGGCTTGTACAAGGACCGTGGTTTCTGTCTGTACTGATATGCCATAAATCTGCATATCGTACTGATTGTTTGATAAATTACACAAAAGAGGAAATATTGTCAGCATGAAAATGAACAAAGTGTGCAGTCAAAGCTGACATGAAATGACCTTGGGAAAGGATATCAATCCTTATGTACAATGTCTCACTCAGACCATTCAGTCAACATACACTCATTCTCTCTACGATATTTTAAGCAATTATTCATCCTTAAGAAGATAAAATAAACTAATCTAATCATAGAGTAAGGTATTTTTGCAAGTAATTGAACCTGAAAAATCCATCCCTTCATCTGTTCCTTCACTCAGTCAATAGTTATGGATCATCTCCTAAGTACCAGATGGTGAAGTGGAGGGAGGGAGTATAAACTCTCCTTGCAGAAAAAATGTTGTTATGAAGGAAAAAAGAGAGACAGAGAAGTAGCTTGAAGGGGAAGTATGATCCTGGAAAGTTTCTTTTAGGATTAAAGAGGACAAGGATAAGAAGGGGAAGAAAGAGAAAAAATATTCATTGAAAAGATATTGATTAATGTAGCAAAAATAGAAAATTACTAATAGATGGAGTAAACTACCAGAGCAAATGAAATAGCAATAATAAAATCTTCTAAAAGACTTCTGATTCCAGGTACAGACAAGCAACTTGCTTCTTATCATCACGTGACCACCCTGAGGAGCAAATGTGAATCCGAGGAGCACAAACATTTCTGATCTCAGGTGAATTTGAATGAGAAATCCTGGACAGTGGGAGACAATAGAGGGAGGAAGGAGGTCCAGAGGATTCACATTAAGGTGGGAAAGTGAGGGTGACTCAACAGGAGTTGCAGTCCTTTGGGTCTCTCTAGTTTGGCTGTGACACACTTTAAACCAGCAGGGACCTTTCCACAGCAACCGTTGGGGATTACAGGATCCTAGAAGCAAGTAGCGCAATCATCGCACTTCCCTGTGGGACTGTGAGGCATGAGTGAGAGCACACTTTGAGGGCCCAAGGGTGATTTTATGGCACCTCTCCTTCCTTAAAAAAAAAAAACAACAGATCTGGACAGCAGTCAACATGGTAAAATCAGATTTTCCTCAAGAGCTATTGCAATAGGGGGAGAGAGAATTGGTATAGAACTGGTATAGAACTAGGCTTGATTCTGAATACAGCATGGACAAGGGGGTATTTATAGCCAAAGAGCAGTGTGGACGTCAGTGGATAGAAAATTATTAAAAGGAAGCATTAAGGTTGAGGGAGATTCTGGTTAAATTGACTTGACAGGATTCTTGCTGAAGGCTGACCAAGGCAATCAAATACTTAGAGATATCGAGGGTAGGGTGTTCTGCTAACCTGACTTTTAGAAGATTCTTGTTACAACTGGACAAAGCAGACCCAAAAAGAATGGACGCCAGGCTTGAGGCCTAGAGGGCTTAGTGGGGTCTGACTAGAGTTGGTCAAAGAGGATCCTTTATCATCTTTCACAGCCAGTAGACAGAACATTTGCCTTGATTCTCAAGAATTGCAATATGGCTCCCTTGCACCAGGCTGCAACAGCATTGTTCCAGTCTGCCCAGTTTTAGCCAACAGTGACAATCAATTTTACCAGCAATGGTGGTGGTGGCAGCAGACTAGCAGTGAGAAACAAATTCTGACCTCAGACAGCATCTTTTTGGAGCAGCTGGGTGAGGAGGGAGATGGTTCTCTCAGCTCTTTCATCTTCATGAAATCCCTCCCAGTGAGATAGTAATATCCGTGAATGTCTTAATGACCACTGCAGAGGAGTTCCTTTAGGGGAAAATCATAAAATGGAAATAAGAATTCTGTCCTTTAAGAAAAAAAAGTGAAGAGGAATCTTAGATAATTAAATGAAATGTTTGCAAAGCGCTCCACTAATGAAAGCTATACAACAATACTTGGGCCTTTGAATTCAGGCAGAAAAAGCAAGGTAGAGCAAATATTGTACCCACGGGATGCCCAAATGATACTGCATCTAGTATTAGGGTGAGGAGTGAATTTTCCAGGCAAGCAGAAGGATGATAAGAGCACTGAGACTAGGAAGATAAATCTAAACTGTGCCCATGTGTTTTTACAGTCTTAGGAAGCCTGGACTGCCACACATTACACAAGCAAAGGCAAGGAGAAGGGGTCTACCACTTAACAGAACACCTTCCACATTCTAACCTTTATGATCTGTACTTTACCAGTAAGTAACTTCCCCAAGGTCACAGAGCTGGTGAACTGTGGAAACAAAATTTGAACGAAAGTCAATCTGGTTACAAATTATACCATGCAGTAGTTTCATTTTTCCCTCCTGCGTCCACTGGACCATGTCATAACATACCAAGTGTGATTTCATTTCTTAATTTATCTCCTTCCAGCTGGAGATTTCCATGGTAAAATCTAAAAGGATACCATGTGAAGTAAAGACCTGGTGAGGACTGTAGGGTAAGAACATGTGGCATCAGACCTTTGGTGCCATGGGAAGTCTTCTTCCCTAGTCTCATGGGAATGTGGGAGATAATTGTGCCAATTCTTATTCCTTGTGATATTTTCTGTCACTTAGGAGTGAGAACTTCTAGAATGTGTGAATGTGTTCAGGCCTGGGGACACTGGAGCATAATGAATGAAGACTACCAGAGCTCTAGGGTCAGACTGATGAGGGTTCAGCAGCCTTTTCCACATCTCACCTGTGCTGTGATCTTGGGTTACTTACTTAACCTTTTGGAGCATCAACTTCTTACTATTTTTTAAATGGGATCAAATCCCATTTTCTACCACCTGAGTCTTGTAAGGATTAAATGCACAAAGTATACAAAGTCTCAGAGAGTGCACCCAGCACACTGTAGGTATTCACTAATTGTCAATTATCATGTGAAAATGATTGACTAAGGAGTAAATAAAATATGATGAGATGGTATGGGGTGGAGCTTCCTCAACATGACACATCAAATGATGAATGCTTCTGATCAAAGACCATTGGCAAGATTTGCTTAAAACAGAAAAGAAACTCAACCTCAAAATGAGTTGAAAATTTGAAACAGAACCAAATTAAGTTGGACTTCTGAGCATTAAAGAACATTCCATAGTTGATTAAGATGGAACGTATGGTATAGGAAGGAATGTAGCATGAGGGCTTCCACACTGTCAGCAGTGAAGAACACCAAGAATAAGAATGGACTGGGGATTATTTAACTAAGGGAAAAGTTAGCAGTCAGCACATGCCCTTACACATTAGAGCTCTCTAGCATGAGCAATTATCCCAAAGATTGTGGCAGCAGGGGAGTGAGAAACCAGAGGTTAGAAGTGGAGGACTAAGTACACCAACCTCCACTCCACCTCAATCAGAGTAAAACTGCTTTAATTTCATCTATGTGGAGGATACATACAAAGGATTTTGCTTGGGCAAAGTGTATAGCAATTAAAAAAACTAGTTACCAAGCACTATATTGAATAACCCCTAGATTTATTGTTGTATGAGTCTTTATTAAACCACAATCATGGTTCCCTGAGTTCACCAGGGGTCCCCTTTCCTATCACCATGGCTACTGAGTGAGACTGGAAATCCCTGGCTGGAAGCACCAGAAGAACTGAGGTGACAGCCCCTCCACGCATACTCCCTCACCTTGGCTGGGAAAGATGGCTTGTGTGCCACCTGTCCTAGAAAATACCTCCTTTCCTGACATCTCTTGCCTTTGCAGGCATCAGAAGTACTCTGTAAAAAAAAAGATTTGATTTCTCCTGAGAAATTCATTCACTTCCCCTTTTCTGCTTGTACTTATGTAATACTCCATTGAGAAGAGGAAGTTGTAGTTAAACACTAAACTGACAGGGAGCAAACTAAATTCTTACCCATCATACATTGGAAGTCCACACGAGTCCATTACCTTGTACTTACTGTGTACAAGGTAATGTTGGGGTCACAAATTTGAGGGCAGAGATTTGTAAAGCCTGTGGAATTCTGTGAAATCAAATGGGCTCGGAAGGAAAGAGGAGGAAGAGGAAGAATACAGCATGAACACTCCCTCTACTTTGCCTGTCGAGTTCATGCTCTCAGAAAAGGAGGTTGGATTGCTGAGAAGGGAGGAGAAACCCTCAGGTTTTTCCCAAAGGGTGGAAAGCAAACCACTGTAGGCACAGATGATAGTACAGGGATAATACTGAATGTGAAATCAAAATACTAATCATGTTTCCATGGATATCATTGCTTAGAATGAGATTATTTTTGAAGCAATCGAATTTTTAAAAAAAAGATTAAAAAAGGATATGGATATGTAGATCTGACAAACCTCCAAGAGGAGGAATGAAGGTTAATGCAGGTCAGGAACCACGGAGCCAGGCCAACTCTACTGTCTCCCCTTGCCCGAGTCTTCCAGGGGAACTAATGTCTGTCTTCTGTGCGATTGTAGCACTTTGTACAAATCTCTTATAGCACAAATTCAACGTACCATGGAAAATGTACTGACCCATTTCTCCTGTCTCCACCTTAGATGACTGGAATACTGAAGATATTAAGTAAATATCTGTTGAATAGATGAATAAATATGTGAATGGATAATTAAATGTAATCTATCCCTGAGGATCAAATATGTTCAAGCCTATGGGGAAAATGTTGTTAAAAGTAATAACAGGGCTTCCCTGGTGGCGCAGTGGTTAAGAGTCCGCCTGCCGATGCAGGGGACACAGGTTCGTGCCTCAGTCCGGGAAGATCCCACATGCTGCGGAGCGGCGGCTAGGCCTGTGAGCCATGGCCGCTGAGCCTGCACGTCCGGAGCCTGTGTTCTGCAATGGGAGAGGCCACAACAGTGAGAGGCCCGCGTACCAAAAAAAAAAAAAAAAAAAAAAAACCAAGCTCATCAGTGTGAAGGAATACAAGGGAATGGCCCAGTTCATGTGCAGCAGGGCTGTCAGATTTTCTACTGTTACTAATTTTTGCAAATGATTTTGCAATTATTTTGTGCAATTCCTTTCACTACTTCCCTCTCTAGGATGAAAAGCATGTTAGTGAGTTAGAGAAAATAGGTTATTCTGGTTGGCGGCGTGAAAACAGCCTGCAGGGGGTTAGTGCACCACGGCTAGCCGGGACGGAGGCCAGGGAAAAATCTGGACCTGCCGAAGAGGCAAGAGACTTCTTCTTCCCTCTTTGTTTCCTGGTGCATGAGGAGAGGGGATAAAGAGCGCTGCTTAAAGGAGCTCCAGAGACGCGCGTGAGCCGCGGCTAAAAGCGCGGACCCCAGAGACGGGAATGAGACGCTAAGGCTGCTGCTGCCGCCACCAAGAAGCCTGTGTGCGAGCACAGGTCACTATCCACACCCCGCTTCCGGGGAGCCTGTGCAACCTGCCACTGCCAGGGTCCCGGGATCCAGGGACAACTTCCCCGGGAGAACGCACGGCGCGCCTCAGGCTGGTGCAACGTCACTCCGGCCTCTGCTGCCACAGGCTCGTCCAGCACTCCGTACCCCTCCCTGCCCCCGGCCTGAGTGAGCCAGAGTCCCCGAAGCAGATGCTCCTTTAACCCCATCCTGTCTGAGCGAAGAACAAACTCCCTCTGGCGACCTACAAGCAGAGGCGGGGCCAAATCCAAAGCTGAGCCCCCGGAGCTGTGAGAACAAAGAGAACAGGAAATCCCTCCCAGCAGCCTCAGAAGCAGTGGATTAAAGCTCCACAAACAACTTGATGTACCCTGCATCTGTGGAATACATGAATAGACAACGAATCATCCCAAATTGAGGAGGTGGACTTTGAGAGCAAGATTTATTATTTTTTCCCCTTTTCCTCTTTTTGTGAGTGTGTATGTGTATGCTTCTGTGTGAGATTTTGTCTGTATAGCTTCGCTTCCACCATTTGTCCTAGGGTTCCATCCGTCCGTTTTTTGTGTGTGTTTGTTTTTTCTTTTAAAAAATTTTATTTCTTAATAATTATTTTTTATTTAATAACTTTATTTTATCTTACTTTATTTTATTTTATCATCTTTCTTTTCTTTCTTTCTTTCTTTCTTTACTTCTACTTTTTCTCCATTTTATTCTGAGCTGTGTGGATAAAAGGTTCTTAGTGCTGCAGCCAGGAGTCAGTGCTATGCCTCTGAGGTGGGAGAGCCAACTTCAGGACACTGGACCACAAGAGACCTCCCAGCTCCACATAATATCAAACGGCAAAAATCTCCCAGAGATCTCCATCTCAACACCAGCACCCAGCTTCACTCAACGACCAGCAAGCTACAGTGCTGGACACCCTATGCCAAACAACTAGCAAGACAGGAACACAATCCCACCCATTAGAAGAGAGGCTGCCTAAAATCATACTAAATCCACAGACACCCCAAAACGCACCACCAGACATGGACCTGCCCTCCAGAAAGACAAGATCCAGCCTCATCCACCAGAACACAGGCACTAGTGCCCTCCACCAGGAAACCTACACAACCCACTGAACCAACTGTACCCACTGGAGGCAGACACCAAAAACAACGGGAACTAAGAACCTGAAGCCTGCAAAAAGGAGACCCCAAACACAGTAAGATAAGCAAAACGAGAAGACAGGAAAACACGCAGCCGATGAAGGAGCAAGATAAAAATGCACCAGACCTAACAAATGAAGAGGAAATAGGCAGTCTACCTGAAAAAGAATTCAGAATAATGATAGTAAAGATGATCCAAAATCTTGGAAATAGAATAGACAAAATGCAAGAAACATTAAACAAGGACTTAAAAGAACTAAAGATGAAACAAACAACCATGAACAACACAATAAATAAAATTAAAAATACTCTAGAGGGGATCAGTAGCAGAATAACTGAGGCAGAAGAATGGATAAGTGACCTGGAAGATAAAATAGTGGAAATAACTACTGCAGAGCAGAATAAATGAAAAAGAATGAAAAGAATTGAGGACAGTTTCAGAGACCTCTGGGACAACATTAAACGCACCAACATGCGAATTACAGGGGTTCCAGAAGAAGAAGAGAAAAAGAAAGGGACTGAGAAAATATTTGAACAGATTATAGTTGAAAACTTTCCTAATATGGGAAAGGAAATAGTTAATCAAGTCCAGGAAGCACAGAGAGTCTCATACAGGATAAATCCAAGGAGAAATACGCCAAGACACATATTAATCAAACTGTCAAAAATTAAATACAAAGAAAACATATTAAAAGCAGCAACGGAAAAATAACATACAAGGGAATCCCCATAAGGTTAACAGCTGATCTTTCAGCAGAAACTCTGCAAGCTAGAAGGGACTGGCAGGACATATTTAAAGTGATGAAGGAGAAAAACCTACAACCAAGATTACTCTACCGAGCAAGGATCTCATTCAGATTTGATGGAGAAATTAAAATCATTACAGACAAGCAAAAGCTGAGAGAGTTCAGCACCACCAAACCAGCTTTACAACAAATCCTAAAGGAACTTCTCTAGGCAAAAAACACAAGAGAAGGAAAAGGCCTACAATAACGAACCCAAAACAATTAAGAAAATGGGAATAGGAACATACATATCAATAATTACCTTAAATGGAAATGGACAAATGCTCCCACCAAAAGACACAGATTCACTGAATGGATACAAAAACAAGACCCATATATATGCTGTCTACAAGAGACCTACTTCAGACCTAGAGACACATACAGACTAAAAGTAAGGGGATGGAAAAAGATATTCCATGCAAATGGAAACCATAAAGAAGCTGGAGTAGCAATTCTCATATCAGACAAAATTGACTTTAAAATAAAGACTATTAGAAGAAACAAAGAAGGACACTACATAATGATCAAAGGATCGATCCAAGAAGAAGATATAACAATTGTAAATATTTATGCACCCAACATAGGAGCACCTCAATACATAAGGCAAATACTAACAGCCATAAAAGGGGAGATCGACAGTAACACATTCATAGTAAGGGACTTTAATATCCTACTTTCACCATTGCACAGAACATCCAAAATAAAAATAAATAAGGAAACAAAAGCCTTAAATGTACACTAAACAAGATAGACTTAATTGATATTTATTGGACATCCCATCCAAAAACAACAGAATACAAATTTTTCTCAAGTGCTCATGGAACACTCTCCAGGATAGATCATATCTTGGGTCACAAATCAAGCCTCGGTAAATTTTAAAAACTTGACATTGTATCAAGTATCTTTTCCGACCACAATGCTTGAGACTAGATATCCATTACAGGAAAAGATCTGTAAAAAATACAAACACATGGAGGCTAAACAATACTTAAAAACTAAGTGATCACTGAAGAAATCAAAGAGGAAATAAAAAAATACCTAGAAACAAATGACAATGGAGACACAATGACCCAAAACCTATGGGATGCAGCAAAAGTAGTTCTAAGAGGGAAGTTTATAGCAATACAATCTTACCTTAAGAAACAGGAAACATCTCGAATAAACAACCTAATCTTGCACCTAAAGCAATTAGAGAAAGAAGAAAAAATAAACCCCAAAGTTAGCAGAAGGAAAGAAATCATAAAAATCAGATCAGAAATAAATGAAAAAGAATGAAGGAAACGTTAGCAAAGATCAATACAACTAAAAGCTGATTCTTTGAGAAGATACACAAAATCGATAAACCATTAGCCAGACTCGTCAAAGAAAAAAAGTGAGAAGACTCAAATCAATAGAATTAGAAATGAAAAAGGAGAAGTAACAACTGACACTGAAGAAATAAAAAAGATCATGAGAGATTGCTACAAGCAACTCTATGCCAATAAAATGGACAACCTGGAAAAATGGACAAATTCTTAGAAATGCACAACCTGCCAAGACCGAATCAGGAAGAAATAGAAAATATGAACAGACCAATCACAAGCACTGATATTGAAACTGTGATTAAAAATCTTCCAACAAACAAAAGACCAGGACCGGATGGCTTCACAGGCGAATTCTATCAAACATTTAGAGAAGAGCTAACACCTATCCTTCTCAAACTCTTCCAAAATATAGCAGAGGGAGGAACACTCCCAAACTCATTCTACAAGGCCACCATCACCATGATACCAAAACCAGACAAGGATGTCACAAGGAAAAAAAACTACAGGCCAATATCACTGATGAACATAGATGCAAAAATCCTCAACAAAATACTAGCAAACAAAATCGAACAGCACATTAAAAGGATCATACACCATGATCAAGTGGGGTTTATTCCAGGAATGCAAGGATTCTTCAATGTACGCAAATCAATCAACGTGATACAACATAGTAATGAATTGAAGGAGAAAAACCATATGATCATCTCAATAGATGCGGAGAAAGCTTTTGACAAAATTCAACACCCATTTATGATAAAAACCCTGCAGAAAGTAGGCATAGAGAGAACTTTCCTCAACATAATAAAGACCATATATGACAAACCTACAGCCAACATCATCCTCAATGGTGAAAAAGTGAAAGCATTTCCACTAAGATCAGGAACAAGACAAGGTTGCCCACTCTCACCACTCTTATTCAACATAGTTTTGGAAGTTTTAGCCACAACAATCAGAGAAGAAAAGGAAATAAAAGAATCCAAATCAGAAAAGATGAAGTAAAGCTGTCAGTGTTTGCAGATGACATGATACTATACATAGAGAATCCTAAAGCTGCTAGCAGAAAACTACTAGAGCTAATCAATGAATCTGGTAAAGTAGCAGGATACAAAATTAATGCACAGAAATCTCTGGCATTCCTGTACTCTAATGATGAAAAATCTGAAAGTGAAATCAAGAAAACACTCCCATTTACCATTGCAACAAAAAGAATAAAATATCTAGGAATAAACCTACCTAAGGAGACAAAAGACCTATTTTCAGAAAATTATAAGACACTGATGAAAGTAATTAAAGATGATACAAAGAGATGGAGAGATATACCATGTTCGTTGATTGGAAGAATCAACATTGTGAAAATGACTCTACTACCCAAAGCAATCTACAGATTCAATGCAATCCCTATCAAACTACCACTGGCATTTTTCACAGAACTAGAACAAAAACTTTCACAATATGTACGGAAACACAAAAGACCCCGAATAGCCAAAGCAATCTTGAGAATGAAAAACGGAGCTGGAGGAATCAGGCTCCCTGACTTCAGATTATACTACAGAGCTACAGTAATCAAGACAGTATGGTACTGGCACAGAAACAGAAAGATAGATCAATGGAACAGGATAGAAAGCCCAGAGATAAACCCTCCCACATATGGTCACCTTATCTTTGATAAAGGAGGCAGGAATACACAGTGGAGAAAGGACAGCCTCTTCAATAAATGGTGCTGGGAAAACTGGACAGGTACATGTAAAATTATGAGATTAGATCACTCCCCAACACCATACACAAAAATTAGCTCCAAATGGATTAAAGACTTAAATGTAAGGTCAGAAACTAGCAAACTCTTAGAGGAAAACATAGGCAGAACACTCTATGACATAAATCACAGCAAGATCCTTTTTGACCCACCCCCTAGATAAATGGAAATAAAAACAAAAATAAACAACTGGGACCTAATGAAACTTCAAAGCTTTTGCACACCAAGGAAACCATAAATAAGACCAAAAGACAACCCTCAGAATGGGAGCAAATATTTGCAAATGAAGTAACTGACAAAGGATTAATCTCCAAAATTTATAAGCAGCTCATGCAACTCAATAACAAAAAAACAAAGAACCCAATCCAAAAATGGGCAGAAGACCTAAATAGACATTTCTCCAAAGAAGATATACAGACTGCCAACAAACTCATGAAAGAATGCTCAACATCATTAATCATTAGAGAAATGAAAATCAAAACTACAATGAGATATCATCTCACACCAGTCAGAATGGCCATCATCAATAAATCTAGAAAAAATAAATGCTGGAGATGGTTTGGAGGAAAGGGAACACTCTTGCACTGCTGGTGGGAATGTGAATTGGTATAGCCACTATGGAGAACAGTATGGAGGTTCCTTAAAAATCTACAAATAGAACTACCATATGACCACGCAACCCCACTACTGGGCATATACCCTGAGAAAACCATAATTCAGAAAGAGTCATGTACCAAAATGTTCATTGCAGCTCTATTTACAATAGCCCAGAGATGGAAACAACCTAAGTGTCCATCATCAGATGAATGGATAAAGAAGATGTGGCACATATATACAATGGAATATTAGCCATAAAAAGAAACGAAATTGATCTATTTGTAATGAGGTGGATGGACCTAGAGTCTGTCATACAGAGTGATGTAAGTCAGAAAGAGAAAGACAAATACCGTATGCTAACACATATATATGGAGTTTAAGGGAAAAAAATGTCATGAAGAACCTAGGGGTAAGACAGGAATAAAGACACAGACCTACTAGAGAATGGACTTGAGGATATAGCGAGGGGGAAGGGTAAGCTGTGACAAAGCGAGAGAGTGGCATAGACATATATACACTACCAAATGTAAAATAGAAAGCTAGTGGGAAGCATCCGCATAGCACAGGGAGATCAGCTCAGTGCTTTGTGACCACCTAGAGGGGTGGGATAGGGAGAGTGGGAGGGAGGGAGATGCAAAAGGGAGGAGATATGGGAACATATGTATATGTATAACTGAATCACTTTGTTATAAAGCAAAAACTAACACACCATTGTAAAGCAATTATACTCCAATAATGATGTAAAAAAGAAAAAAGAAAATAGGTTGTTCTGAATAACACTACTTAAATCAGTTCTCTACAATATGCTGAGGGCAATGTAACCTGGAGCCCAGACAGGAAGGACACCATTTATGTATCTCCCCTTCCAACCTGGAAAAGATGACTATCCCAAAACCTGGTATCCTGAAAGGCCTCTGTCCCCAGAGAAGGGAAGATGCCATTGCAAGGAGAATCCCCCTGAGTTCATGAGGACACCCCCTCAGGCAGATATGGGCAGTCACATATCATGCTTTCCTCCAGAGAGGAACAGAAATCCTGGGACTCCTTCTGAAGTGTATGGACTCAAAAAGGCTGAACTTCCCCCTCACACCTGTGGATCTGGCCTCCTCTTCCCACCAAACTGATACCTTGAAGGATTGAGAAGCAAATTATGCCTTCTCATAATTTTGGTCCTCCAAAAGATTAAAATTACTAGGAATTTGAATGGAGTCAGCAAGTCTCCCTGACCCTATAAAACGTTTGATGATTTTTACTATTGTGTGTCAGTACCTACACAAGAAAGAAATGCAAGATAATGACAGATATTACTATAATACATTTTCGTCTGTACTGGTAAATATAGATATGCATGGATGAATACTGGAAGATGTTAAATTTTTCTTTCCTCCTTCCTTTTATTCACCCTTCCTCCCTATCTCCCTTCCTTTCTTCTTTCCTTTCTTCCTTCATCTTCTGTTTTAATAGCAAGGTCTTAGTTTGTCATGAAAATCCTCTCTAAACAATTGTGTGAAGGAAAAGTTCCATTTGGCAGGAAGAGTTCAGGTACAGTTGGAATATGGCAATGAAAGGGACCCCTCAGAACATTCCCTGTGACCTTGACATTTACCCTTGAGGGAACTGAAACCTGGACATGGTCACAGATTTGCACAAGGTCCTTAGCCATTTGGGGGAAGATTGAAGCAGGTACTGACACAAGGATTTGGGAGCACGTAGTTGGTCTGGAGGTGATCCCTGAGGCATAGTCAAAGAGTAAGGAATTGAGACAGATAAGGGAGCAGAGACAACAGGGGTGTGCCCATGAGTGGGTTACCACTGTGGCCAGCAGGGGCCCAGTCCCACTTCAGACCCTTTGAAATCCTCACAGGGCATACTTCAGAACAGTCCCACCAAAGGGCAAGGGACCTGAGGTGTTTTCACCAACATTTTCCCTCTCTGTTTCAGAATGTTCCTGAAAGTGTCAACTAGTCAGCACCTTGGCTGGTGCTGCACTGGTCCAGCCTGCTCCTGGGGCAGGGGAAAGCTCAAGGCTGAGAGAGATTTATGGGGACCATTGCTGAAGCTGCCTGTAACTTTGGTGGTGGGTCCAGGGATTTGGACATCAATGGTGTCTGCTACAGAGACTGACAAGGATGGTTCTTTCCATGCGTCAGTCTTGTAAAATCCTTTATTATTGCCTGAGGCTGGCTTGCTATGATGCTTGCATTTGGTTTCTGTAGTTTTGGAAACACTTCCCTCAGCCCACGTGGAAGTCTCTGCTGTGCTCTTATTCCAGTATCTATGATTGTGAAAAGAACACAACAAAACTCCCAGCTGAAAGATCATAAAAAAGAAGAGTTTGTTCTGAGTAGCCTTTGCCTCTTACTAGCCTTGAACACCACCTCTAGCCTCCTGAAATCAACCTGACCTCAATTTCTCATCCACTTCCATGTAGGACTTCTGTGAGACAGGATATAATGTAGGTAAACGGCCTATATATATAGTGAGAGAGAGAGAGGAAAAGAGTGTGAGAGAGTGATACCAACTCAGGACACATTTACAAGAAGTAGAACATATATCTAGATGGATGCTTGGCCTGGGTCAGTGGGTCAGTATATCTACATGTATGTATCAATACCTCTATTTCTGTATCTATCTACCAACCCAGGCCAAGTTTCCATATCTATATGAATGTCTATATATACCTATATCTATATCAACTCAGGCCACATTTACAAGTGGAACATATATATATGGAAATTTGGGCTGGATCAATACACACATCTATATCTATAGATCTATATACAGATTTCTCTATGTAGATATAGATACGATGCCACATTTACAAGAAATAGAACACAAATACTTGTTTTTTGGTATTCTGAGAGAGTCCATAAATATACATCACCACTTTAATGGAGGTATAGAGTGACTCCCCCACCCACTGTCCACATGGATAGATGAGCTACAGTGAATTGATGGACAAAATGCTTGGATTCTGCCATATCCAATCATATTCCAATAACCAACACTGGCTTTGTGTTCCTTATGCTAAACATTCAGCTCTTGAAAAATATTCAGGAGTTTGGCTTTTATAGGCCCAAAATATAGAGACATTTGACCCAAAGTAACATGAATAATTTAAAATAGTTTAAATAAGTAAAGAATCTTGAAAAAGTTCGGTTTAAAGTGTGTATCATGAAAATAAGGATTTATATATATGAAGTTTCAAACTGCCTTTTTGTGACATGGTAATGTGTATTTGTGCAGAGATACTCTGCCTTCATGATGTAAGATAAATTAATATTCTAGGGGTAACTAAATGAACAAATGCAGAATCCTTTGCCAGGACCCAGCCTAGCCAAGAGCTTGGAGGTGTCTTCCAGTCAGATGTAGAATTGTGCATTGTCCTCCCACCCCTGCAGGACTACTCGTGACCACCCACACTCCCTGTGCAGCTGGAGAAGTGAGCCAGTCACACTAGAGAGAAATGTCTGACTCAGGTGCACCTCACTTTGGAACAAAACACTCCAACCCCTTCTTATTATTTTAAAATAAATTTATTTATTTATTTGTGGCTGCATTGGGTCTTCGTTGTTGTGCACGGGCTTTGTTTAGTTGCAGCCAGCTGAGGTTACTCTACATTGCGGTGCGTGGGCTTCTCATTCCGGTGGCCTTTCTTGTTGCGGAGTACAGGCTCTAGGCATGCAGCCTTCAGTAGTTGGGGCTCACGGGCTCTAGAGCGCAGGCTCAGCAGTTGTGGCACATGGGCTTAGTTGCTCCGTAGCATGTGGGACCTTCCCAGATCAGGGCTCGAACCCGTGTCCCCTGCATTGGCAGGCGGAGTCTTAATCACTGCGCCAACAGAGAAGTGTCCCCAGCCACTTCTCATAAAGTGAACATCTGGAGAAAACCTTACTTGGTGTCTTCCAGAGTCCCAGGCGAATCGTTGCATAGCCATTTTTTTGTTTGACAGGCAATAAATACTGAGTTGCTGATGTGGGTGTGATACTGTCCAGATACCCCAGGGACATCTACAGCTCCTTTGGCTTCCCTGGAAGGATAAAGAACATCGACGCTGCCATTCATGAGGAGGAAACTGCAAAGACGTATTTCTTTGTTCCCAGTGAGTATTGGAGGTAAAGACAGACACTTGGAGCTCTTAGGGCATCAGATCCCTCCTTAGTGGAAGGAGAGTTGCCTTTTAAAATTATTCTCAAATTGTGCTGAAACTCCATCCTCCTTCTGTGAATGGATGCAGCCAGGCTGAGTGTCACTTAGTCTCCTGCCTGTTTTCATCACACCATGCCTGCCCTTGGAGGGCAAGGGACTTGAAGGATTGAGTTCAAAAAGGAGATTTTTTAAAAGGATGGAGGCTGAGATAAAATTTGAATCAGATTTTTAGAGCTGATGCCTCTTTAGGGATGGTCTAGTCTGTCTGAGTCTCCCATAACCCTATTGAAGCAGGACCCTTTCCAGTTAAAAGTTCCTATTAATTTATACCAATGATGCATCCACCCACAATTGTTTTAAGCAGCCTTTGGATTTCAGCAAAGTGGAGATAAAGTTAGCATCTACCTCCCAGATTTGTTGTGAAGATTAAATGAATCAGTACACTCAAAGCACTTAGAACAGTGACTGGCACATGAAAAGTTCTTTGTGAATGTTATTTTTTGTTATTGTATTTATCACACATTTCAATAATTTTTTTTAACCAGGTATGATGAAAACACGCAGTCCACAGATGCAGGTTATCCCAAAGAGATAATTCATGACTTCCCTGGAATTGACAAAAAAGTTGATGTTGTTTTCCAAGATAGAGGTAAAGGCTATCCAGTTTCTCCATTTTGTTACCATTGACATAGCATATGTGCTGTTACTTAGATATGAAAGTAAATTGCATTCATGGAAACTTGTATTTTTTTTCAAGTGTTCATGTGGAAAAATCACTATTTGTCTAACATGATCATTATCTTTCATTTTATTTCCAGGATTTTTCCATTTCTTTCATGGAAAAGGGCACTACAAATCTGATCCTAAAACTAAGCAAATTTTGGCCTCCCGAATACTAACAGCAGGTTCAAGTGCAGAAATAACTGATGGTTGACTCTCACAAAGGAGTTGGAGAAAACATTTCTACTCAGCCCAAAGAAGATGTTTTTCTGAGAAACCAGGTATTTCAGTATTTTACTTGAATCTCTAGGTAATAACAAGGCACAGACATATAAGTACAACCTTATTTAACCTCAGTCTGGACATATTGTATGTTAACTATGTTGTACTGCTTCATGAACTGACACAATTTAGCTTTAAGTGAGGGCTGAGGATGTCAAGGTCATAGTTCACCTTTAGGTTTTCATAGAGAAAAGCTTTTTACCAATATTCTATGATATTTCAGTAATTACATTTCTCCTAGTAACCACATTCTCAAATATTTTGTCTCTAGGTTAGGCATACTCACAATGCAAGTGTGTGGGAAAATATTTAGGATGTATAGAATTTCAAGCACTCACCCTTCTCATGGAATATGCAGAACATAAGGGAAGGAAGAGTAGTTATTGATCCTACTCACTTATTTTAACTTCAAATTAAGCCTTAAGTCAAATAAAGGAAGGAATTTATTGAGCTTTGGTTAGGGGTTCTTGAGGGAGAACTGGCTTAGGTAGTTTTATGTGTTCCCTCAGTTCCATTTTGGGGAGTTATCTCCAATTTCTCAGTGAGAAAAGTCAGAGATTGATGCCAGCACAACTCTGCACCCTCACTTTTACTGCATAACTATGAGTAAACTGCTTAGATTTCTCAGCTATTCTCCTAGCTATCTTCATAAAATTAGCCCTTATCCCTGAATATTATTGTTGGGTCTTGTTCCCCTGGTAGTTTTCCTTACAGGACACTCTGAGTGCACTTCACGTTACATTTTGCAGGTGTAAATTTGCAGAAGTTAACTACTGCTGCTGAAAAAATATCAGTACTACACAGATTGTCTTTTTTGCTCATTCAGTCAGATTATTTACCATAGGTTTCCTGTGGTGCTCTGTGATTAACAGTGCCTCAATTTTATAGCAAATTATTTGTACAATGTTTATTTTCAAATATTTTTTTCTGTTTGCCAACATAATAAATACATGCTCAGAAATTTTGAGCAAGTTGCCAATCCCACTGTGGCTCCTTCCTCTGAACCAAAGCCAAGAAGTACAGGGGACTTCTAGTACAGGAAATACTAGAACCAGACACAAACAGTGAGAAAACTGTGAGTAAGCAGATAGACCCAACCAGCATGGGGGAGGAAATATTCTACAGGGGAGAGGCCCAAATGCCTGCAACTGGGGACAGGCTTTGGGAAGCACACTCTACTTGTGTCCTTTCTTCTCACATGTTGCTATAGGTCCCGTGTCTGTATGGTAGGCCTGGAAGGCAGCAGGACAAGCAAGTAACAAGGGGATAACATCAGGGCAGTGACCCAATTTCATTCACAGACAAAGCTCAAGTCCCCACTATGATCTACAAGGTCCTACATGCCCTTTCCCCGTTACATGCACACCTTCGCCTCATTCTCTAATATTCTCCCCCTTGTTTACTCCATTCCAGCTGCATGGACTTCCTTGCTATTTTTTAACATGTGAGGTATATCCATACCTCGGTGCCTTTTCACTGGAATTCTCTTCCCTCAGGTATCTTCATGGATGACTCCCTCACTTATTTCTCAACTCTGTTGAAATGTAGCCTTCTCAGTGAGGCCTTTGCTGGTTTACTCTTTTTAATATTACAACCTATACCACCCCTCCACACAAACATACACATATTCCCAATAGTCCTATACAGCCCTACAATTTTATTTTCCATATCTCTTATCACCTTCTAGCATACTATATAACTTAATCGCTTATTATATCTACTGTTTATTGCCTGTTTTTCCTGCTATAATGGAAGTTCCATAAGAGGAAGGGCCATTGTTATGTTAACAAAAAATGGTTTGTTTGATTTGGCTTTAGCATGTTTGTTTGTTTCACTGATATAACTCAAGAACTAAGTAGGTGCTTAATAAAACATTTTAATAAATGTGTGCCAAATTGATGCTGGACGCCAGCAAAGCTGGGAAGTCAATAACAAAGTATATAGTCAGCTTGACCAACTCCTAAAGGACTCTTCTTTCTGTCCTTCCCAGCCAAGACAGTAGAGAATTACAAACATGGCAGCAGTCCCCAGAATGCTTAGAAGCTGAAAGAGAATTTCTGTGTGGTCCCTCATGGGAGGATCCATTGATGAGAGTGAGAGGTGAGAGTAACTTGGTGCAGACTTTATCACCGAACACCGTGTCCTGAGATGCTTCAATTCCATCCTAGTCCCCAAACTGGCAAAGAGAACAAGCCAGGATTCAGGTTTTAACTCATCTAAAGAGGCCAGGGAAACTACAGTCCCGTGGAAACTTGAAATCACAGGAGAAATATGAACTTGGAATACATATATATGCCACTTCATCCAGAATATGTAAAAAGGTCCTACCAACTGTTAATAAAATGACAAATAGGCCAGTTAAAAATGCACAGAGGTATTAAATTGGATTCTTCACAAAGAAAGACATATAAATGATCAACAAACACATGAAAATGTACTTACCTTCATTAGTTATCAAGAAAATAAAATTCTTATAAGGTACTACTATAAAACCACTAAAATAATTAATATTAGTAAGACTGACAACGCCAAATGTTGATGAGAAGCCAAAACATCTACAGCCCTCATACAATATGGAAATTGCTCACAAAGTTAATTATGTACTAAACTTATGACCTTTTCTACATATTTTCCCAAGCTCAATGAGCACATGATACACAAAAACCTTGTTCAAGAATGTTCATAGCAGCTTTATTCATGATAGCCCAAGTCTGGAAACAGAGGTATATTCATACAATAGAATATTACATAAAAAGGAATATTACATAGAAAGGAAAGTGAATGACCTTCTACTACTGGCATACCTCATTTTATTGCACTTTGCAGATATTGTGTTTTTTACAAATTGAAGGTTTCTTATAACCCTGCATCAAGCAAGTCTATTGCCACCATATTCCCAACAGCATTTGCTAATTTTGTGTCATTGTGTAACATAATTCTCATAATATTTCAAACTTTTAAAGTATTATTATATGCGTTATGTGATCTGTGATCTCTGATGTTACTATTGTAATTGTTTTGGAGCACCACAAACCACACACATATAAGATGGCAAGCTTAATTGATAAATGTTGTGTGTGTTCTGACTGCTCCAATAACCAGCTGTTCCCCATCTCCCCATCTTCTCTGCCCTCTCTATTTCTCTTAGACACAACAATATTGAAATTAGGCCAGTTAATAACCCTACAATGTCCTCTAAGTGTTCAAGTTGCACATCTCTCACTTCAAATAAAAAGCTGGAAATGATTCAGCTTAGTGAAGAAGGCATATCAAAAGCTGAGTTAGGCCAAAAGCTAGGCCTTTTGTGCCAAAAGTTTAGCCAAGTTGTGAATGCAAAAGAAAAGCTCTTGAAGGAGAGTAAAAGTGCTACTCCAGTGAACACAAAAATGATAAGAAAGCAAAACTTCTTTATTCTACTATCATCATATGGCACATGTGGGGAAACTTTAGTCACTTTCTTATTAATACTGGGAATGAGGGAAGGATGCCTACTATCACTGATATTTGTTCAACATAGTCCTGGAACTCTGGCCAAAAATTGACAAGAAAAATAATAATGGATATAGAGATTAAAAGGGAAGAGTCCAAGTTACCATTATTTTCAGATAATTAGGTCATTTACGTAGAGAAACCCAAAAGAATCAAAACCCTTTAGACAGAAATTTTAATATTTCCAAATATAACATTAACATATCATAATCATATTCCTATATACTCACAATAAAAAGTCGGTAAAATATAGAAAATAAAACACTAATGGCTACAGTAAAATCTACAATCTACCTAGGAAATAATCTAGCAAAAATAGACCTTAACCTTAATAACTAAAATTTTAAGAGCTATTAGAGATATATAAGAAAAACTGAATACCATATTCATGAATGAATGACCTAAAGAGATGAAATACTTTAAAGATGATCTTTTCCCAAAATTAATTTATAAATGTAATGAAACTTCAATTCAATCCAAACAGTATTATTTGGAAAACAAAAACACTGATTGTGAAGTTTTTATGAAGGAATAAATACACACAAAGAGCTAAGAATTTTGACAAAGCATAAAGAAAGAAAGAGTCCCACCAGACATTGACGTTCTCACAAAACCATTATAAAACTAATACAGGAGCACAGATAGAAGCTAATGGAACCAAATATGAGTCAAGAAACATATCCTTGGCATGATAGAGGAGGCATCACAAGTTAGAAGGTAAAGAATGAATAGTAAATAATGTTTGGAGAAAATTGGTATACCATATGGAAAAAATAAAGGTGGATTCTTTCTCCCGTTCGGTGTTCATGATTAATACTCTTCACCATGTATTGGGTTGACCAAAATGTTCGTTCAGGTTTCCCAAACGTTTTGGTCAACACAATATTTCCAGCTCTCCACCTACTGGATACATGGAAGTATTACACTTCCTGGCTTACTGGCAGTGGGTGGGGCCACATGACTAGCTGGAGAGTGAATTGTGAGTGGGAGTGGCACGCGGCTCCTCTGGGCTTGAACATTTAATTGCCTGCACAGAGCCCTTCAGACGTCTTTTTCCAACCAACATAACAACTGATAGAATTCAAAACTATGGCTCCTCCGGAAATCTGGGAAACAAGGTTACTACCATGAGAAGAGCCCCTCTGTCCAACCAGGATGGATGCATAGCATGAGCAAGAAGTAAACTTTTATTGCTTTAAGAAACATTAAAGAATTCAGAGCTTGTAACCACAGAATAATTTATCCTCTTTGGTATAAACCACATACAATATTAAACTTTGAATGGATTTAAGATCTCAAAGTTAAAAACTATAAAAAAATAAGTGAAAAAATCAATAGAATATTTTTGTTACCTTAAGATGGAGAAGAGTATCTCAAACAACACCAAAGAAAGCATAAACTATAAAAGGTAAATTGATAAGTTTGACTACATCAAAATTCAAAAATTATATTAAATGAGGGACATCAAAAACAAAGGCAAGGAAAAATTGAAAGATAGAGAAGGTATTTGCAACATATGAAACTAAAGAAGGATTAATGTGTGGTCCATACAGGAAATTCCTCCAATTCAACATGAAAAAGATAAGTAATTCAATAGAAATACAAGTGAAGGGAATAAGCTAGCAATTAACAGGAGAAGAAACTTAGGGAACCAAGAGCATCTGAAGAGATATTCAATGCAACTTTTCTTTTTCTTTTATATTAACATTTTTATTGGAGTATAATTGCTTTACATTGGTGTTCTAGTTTCTGCTTTATAACAAAGTAAATCAGCTATACATATACATATATTCCCATTACTCCTCCCTCTTGCATCTCCTTACCACCCTCCCTATCCCGCCCCTCTAGGTGACCACTAAGCACCAAGCTGATCGTCCTGTGCTATGTGGCTGCTTCCTACTAGCTATCTATTTTACATTTCGTAGTGTATATATGTCCATGCCATTCTCTCACTTCATCCCAGCTTACCCTTCCCCCTCCCCATGTCCTCAAGTCCATTCTCTACATCTGCATTTTTATTCCTGTCCAGGCCCTAGGTTTTTCAGAACCATTTTTTTTTTTTGGATTCCATATATATGTGGTAGCATATGGTATTTATTTTATCCTTTCTGACTTACTTCACTCTGTATGATAGACTCTAGGCGCATACTTCTCACAATAAATAACTCAATTTCATTTCTTTTTATGGCTGAGTAATATTCCATTGCATATATGTCCCACATCTTCTTTATCCATTCATCTGTCGATGGACACTTAGGTTGCTTCCATGTCCTGGCTATTGTAAATAGAACTGCAATGAACATTTTGGTACATGACTCTTTTTGAATTATTGTTTTCCCATGGTATATGCCCAGTAGAGGGATTGCTGGGTCATATGGTAGTTCTATTTTCAGTTTTTTAAGGAACCTCTATGCTGTTCTCCATAGTGGCTGTATCAATTTACATTCCCATCAACAGTGCACGAGGGTTCCCTTTTCTCCACACCCTCTCCAGCATTTATTGTTTGTAGATATTTTGATGATGGCCATTCTGACTGGTGTGAAGTGATAAGTCATTGTAGTTTTGATTTTCATTTCCCTGATGATTAGTGATGTTGAGCATCCTTTCATGTGTTTGTTGGCAATCTGTATATCTTCTTTGGAGAAATGTCTGTTTATATCTTCTGCCCATTTTTGGACTGGGTTGCTTCTTTTTTGATATTGAGCTGCATGAGCTGCTTATAAATTTTGGATATTAATCCTTTGTCAGTTGCTTCATTTGCAAATATTTTCTCCCATCCTGAGGGTAGTCTTTTCATCTTGTTTATGGTTTCCTTTGCTGTGCAAAAGCTTTGAAGTTTCATTAGGTCCCATTGTTTATTTTTGTTTTTATTTCCATTTCTCTAGGAGGTGGGTCACAAAGGATCTTGCTGGGATGTACATCATAGAGTGTTCTGCCTATGTTTTCCTCTAAGAGTTTTATAGTGTCTGGCCTTAAATTTAGGTCTTTAATCCATTTCGAGTTTATTTTTGTGTATGGTGTGAAGGAGTGTTCTAATTTCATTCTTTTACACGTAGCTGTCCAGTTTTCCCAGCACCACTTATTGAAGAGGCTGTCTTTTCTCCATTGTATATTCTTGCCTCCTATATCAAAGATAAGTTGACCATAGGTGCGTGGGTTTATCTCTGGGCTTTGTATCCTGCTCCATTAATCTATATTTCTGTTTTTGTGCCAGTACCATACTGTCTTGATTATTGTAGCTTTGTAGTGTAGTCTGAAATCAGGGAGCCTGATTCCTCTAGCTCCGTTTTTCTTTCTCAAGATAGCTTTGGCTATTCAGGGTCTTTTGTGTTTCCATACAAATTGTGAAATTTTTTGTTCTTGTTCTGAAAAATGCCATTGGTAGTTTGATAGGGATTGCAGTGAAGCTGTAGATTGCTTTGGGTAGTATAGTCATTTTCACAATGTTGATTCTTCCAATCTGCGAACATGGTATATCTCTCCATCTGTTTGTATCATCTTTAATTTCTTTCATCAGTTTCTTATAGTTTTCTGCATACAGGTCTTTTGTCTCCTTAGGTACATTTATTCCTAGGTATTTTCTTGTTTTTGTTGCAATGGTAAATGGGAGTGTTTCCTTAATTTCTCTTTCAGATTTTTCTTCCTTAGTGTATAGGGATGCGAGAGATTCTGTGCATTAATTTTGTATCCTGCTACGTTACCAGATTCATTGATTAGCTCTAGTACTCTTCTGGTAGCATATTTAGGATTCTCTATGTATAGTACCATGTCATCTGCAAACAGTGACAATTTTACTTTTTTTCTGATATGGATTCTTTTTATTTCTTTTTCTTCTCTGATTGCTGTGGCTAAAACTTCCAAAACTATGCTGAATAGTAGTAGTGAGAGTGGACAACCTTCTCTTGTTCCTGATCTTAGTGGAAATAGTTTCAGTTTTTCACTATTGAGAATGATGTTGGCTATGGGTTTGTCATATATGGCTTTATTATGTTGAGGTTAAGTTCCCTCTATGCCTACTTTCTGGAGGGTTTTTATCATAAATGAGTGTTGAACTTTGTTGAAAGCTTTTTTGCATCTATTGAGATGATCATATGGTTTTTATTCTTCAGTTTGCTAATCTGGTGTATCACATTAATTGATATGTGTGTATTGAAGAATCCTTGCATTCCTGGGATAAACCCCACTTGATCATGGTGTATGATCCTTTTAATGGGCTGCTGGATTCTGTTTGCTAGTATTTTGCTGGCGATTTTTGCATCTATGTTCATCAGTGATATTGGCCTGCAGTTTTCTTTCTTTGTGACATCTTTGTCTGGTTTTGGTATCAGGGTGATGGTAGCCTCATAGAGTGAGTTTGGGAGTGTTCCTCCCTCTGCTATATTTTGGAAGAGTTTGAGAAGGATAGGTGTCAGCTCTTCTCTAAATGTTTGATAGGATTCACCTATGAAGCCATCTGGTCCTGGGGTTTTGTTTGTTGGAAGATTTTTAATCACTGTCTCAATTTAAGTGCTTGTGATTGGTCTGTTTATATTTTCTATTTCTTCCTGGTTCAGTCTCAGAAGGTTGTGCTCTTCTAAAAATTTGTCCATTTCTTCCAGGTTGTCCATTTTATTGGCATATAATTGTTTGTAGTAATCTCTCATGACCCTTTGTATTTCTGCAGTGTCAGTTGTTACTTCTCTGTTTTCATTTCTAATTCTATTGATTTGAGTCTTCTCCCTTTTTTTCTTGATGAGTCTGGCTATTGGTTTATCAAATTTATCTTTCAAAGAACCAGCTTTTAGTTTTATTGGTCTTCACTATTGTTTCCTTCACTTCTTTTTCATTTTTTTTCTGATCTGATCTTTATGATTTCTTGCTTTCTTTCTGCTGACTTTCTGGTATTTTTGTTCTTCTTTCTCTAATTGCTTTACGTGTAAGGTTAGGTTGTTTATTTGAGATGTTTCCTGTTTCTTGAGGGAGGATTGTACTGCTATAACCTTCCCTCTTAGAACTGCTTTTGCTGCATTCCATAGGTTTGGGGTCATTGTGTTTTCATTGTCATTTGTGTCTAGGTATTTTTTTATTTCCTGTTTGATTTCTTCAGTGAACTCTTGGTTATTAAGTAGTGTATTGATTAGCCTCGATGTGTTTGTATTTTTTACAATTTTTTTCCTGTAATTGATATCTAGTCTCATAGCATTGTGGTCAGAAAAGATACTTGATACAATTTCAGTTTTCTTAAATTTACCAAGGCTTGATTTGTGACCCAAGATATCTCTCAGTCCTACTTTTTAATCATGGAAATATGGATGTAAACAAGATACAAATTTATATCCATTAAGATGGCAGACATTAGAAATTCTGATAAAATTAATTGCTGGGAAAAAGATGGAGAATATAAACATTCATTTACAGCTGGTATGAGTGTTCATTGGTACAACCATTGTGAAGCAATATCTGCTAGTATTGTAAGAATGCCTAAGCCCTAACCCCAGCAATTCCACTCCTGGGTATAAATTCTGAGCATGGTCCATAGGAGACTTATAGGTGGATGACTATTAAAGAACTATTTGACAGCAGGGAGGTAGTAGCAGCCTGGGTGGCCTTTGTTTAGTGACAGACAAATAGGATGTGAGCTATCTATATCTATCTACCTATCATCTATCTATCTATCTATCTATCTGTATTATCAGAATACTACGCAGCAGTGAGAAGCAGTACACTAAAGTAACTTTAGAGCAGCAAGG
The DNA here is from genome assembly GCF_008692025.1 of Phocoena sinus. NCBI lineage: Eukaryota > Metazoa > Chordata > Mammalia > Artiodactyla > Phocoenidae > Phocoena > Phocoena sinus. Next base: position 30,490,911 of record NC_045770.1, read on the forward strand.
ACTGGCCTCAAAGATGAAGTGTTTATTGAAAATGTAAGAAACAAAATGAAATATAAAGAACAGTGCCATTTAAAAAAATAATAAGATCCACATACAAAACAACACTATACATTTTTCAGCAATATATGCAGAGTTAAATGAACATTTGGAAGGAAAACTAGAAGGAAATATATTAAATACTTTGAGGCAGCAGAGGGTATTTGCGCTGTGGATGGTAAAGAGAAGAATGGTGAGAAAAATAATAAAAGGCGTCTATATAGACTAATAAGGATAATGTGTCATGAACTGAGGGCTGTGTGTAACAAAATTTGAGTTAAAAAAAGAAAGAGAAAAGAAGGGAAATGGAAAAGGGAGGAGAAGGGAAGGAAAGGAAATGGGAGAAAGGAAAAGGAAAGAAAACTTGAAAAATACTAAATATTCCAAAAATAGAACACAAATCATCTGTAATCTTACCACCCAATGATAAGCACTGTTAATACTTTGGGCTATTTACTTCTGGTATTTTTAATGTTTATGCTTTTCTTTATAAATATGAAAATATATTGTGCCTACTTTTTTATAGCCTGAATTCTTCACATAGTAAATATCATGATATTAAGTAGTCCCTATGTATGTATTAACTGAAAAAGTACTTACTGATAACATACTATGTGGATGCTCTATTTTAGGCATTTTGGATACCTCAGTAAACAAAACAATGAGAGCTGTTTTCGTGGGGTTCAAGGAAAACAGGTACTGAGTAGTCAATATAATTTTTTTAAGTATATAGGAAGATGACACATGTCATGGGGAAATAAAAACAGTTCACAGGAAGAGGAGAATGAAGAGTGCTGGGGAGGGGGTGTCAACTGAGTCACTGATTAATTAGAATAGTCAGGTTAGGATTTATTGGCAAGTTGTTCTTTAAGAGCAGACTTAAAGAAGAGCAGGACCTAGGCATGTGAAAGCCCGAGGAAGAGTGCTCAAGTAGAGGGAATAGTCAAGGCAAGGACCCTAAGACAGAACATGCATGATGGAGTCAAGGAAAAGCAAGTAGCTTATGAGGCTCCGGCAGAGCAAGAGAAGCCAAGAATAGGAATTGAGGTAAGAGATGGGCCAGATCAGAAAGGTCCTTGTAATCCATTGAAGGACTTTCATTTTCACTCTGTGTAAAATCAAAATTGGGACCTCTTGCAGCATTTTGAGCAAAGTAATGTATGCTGACTGCTGTGTTGAGCATACATTGTAGAGTAACCAGAATAGAAACAAGAAGGTCTATTGTCCTGGCAAGAAATAATGGTGGTTCAGACCAAGGTAGCAGTGGAGCAGAAACATGAAAGAAATCATTTCCATGCTTCCTTCTCTTCTCTGCACGGATATCAATTTTCTTGCAGGTTCTTCTGTACCTCATTTCTGTTGATGATAGGTAGTCATCAAGTCTTCAACCGTTATTTGACAGACTTAAAATATTTTCTTCTACCAGCAAATTGTGCAAATTGTCCAAAGCAAATTGTGACATGTATGACAGCCACTGTGTGACCATAGATGGCCCTATCAGTGATCTTCTAAAACTGCTACCCACAACATGACATTAAGTTGTTCTTCTGTTAATGGAGTACAAAATTGTGTGCTTAGGGAGTGTGTGGCCACTCTGTGGAGTTTCTCATTCTGTATTCTCACCTGCAGCCAACTATGTATTTTAATGGGCCTTGGCTGAGTCTCCAATGCTCAGTTCTCCAACTAACCTGCCTCATTCAAACCCTTGCTAAGTGAGATAACGGCCATCTGTGTTCACGTTTCTGTTTCAGACTACTGACCTGATCAAACTGCTCACTGCCCAGATGGGCTCTGGGCGCCCTCTAGTAGTTTTACATGGGCATGACCACCACTAGCTTGGCTAAGGATGACAGGTCTCTTCCATGACTTGATTTAGGCCTTGTTTACTACTCTACAGCAGCCTAGCCTTGGAGAATCTGACATTTTACATGCGGGACACACTGTAGTCCTGGAAACTTCTTCTATATCTAATAACAATCTTTAATCTTTAGCATTAAGACATAGAAAAATGTCTGGATGGAGACATATCAAAACGCTAACAGTGGTCACCTCCAGAGGATGGGAGTGGAGTGAGGTGGGGGGTTTGGGGAACTTCACATTTACTTTTCATACTTCTGCATGTTTGAAATTGTTTTCTTTTTTTTAACAGCATATTCCTGTATTACTAGAATACTTTTAAAATAAAATAAATCTTTTGAATAGTCCTTTGTAGTTTATAGTCTGCTTTTCATCTATTACCTCCTTAGAACCCATGGCTATCCTGTGAGATACTTTCCTAATCAGTTGTCAGAGAACCCTTATCTATTATTTTGCACTATGTGCAGACACTTTCCATGCAAATCTATATTTAATCATCACGACATTCATACTATGTAGCTGATATTGCCACCATTTTACAGGAGGAAAATGAGGCTTATGGATGTGAAGTGAATTGTTCAAGGTTCCACAGCTGTAAGTGGCCAATCAGAGATGTGAAGTTGAGGCGCAGAGATAAAGGAACTTGTCCAAGGTCAAGTAAATGGTAGAAAGGGGTCAAACCCAGGTCTCCAGACTTCCACTCCACATACAAAAGATAAACTAGCTGCCTGTGAGGGCCCTGGGACTTCGGCTCAGGCTCCTCTGAAGTTCTGTCCTCATGTGCAAGGCAACCACACTTGAAGAATTTGGAGGAAGGAAGGGTCGGAATATTCCTATGGGGACCTTAGTGTAACATTTGAACTAAAGAAGCTACTAAGGTAAAAGGTGACCTCCAGGGTATGACTTTGTTGAGCTTTAATGGAAAGAGTTTGGAGTCGAAGTTATGAAACAAAAATTGAATTCCCAAATCCACTTACATTACACACCTGCTAGCCATGTGACCTTGGGTAATTCACTTAACCCCTCTGATCCTCGATTTCTGTATTGCTTTAAAAACCCATACTTAAGAAAGTTACATGAACGTGATCTTGCAAAGACACTTACTACAGCCCCTGATTTATAATGGGTGTTTAGTAAGTACTCAAATGGGGACCAGGTTGGGTGTAGGTCATCCTGGGATTATAGGGCATGATCTCCTAAAGGACTTTTGAACCACATGCAGACCCACAGATTCTCAGGTGCCCTTCTCTGTGCAGTCACTCCACACATTTACTGGCCACCCCCATCTCTTCCCATTGAAAATTATTGCCTGTGGTAGGCACAGTGACAGCCCCAAAGATGTCCACACTCAAATCCCTGGACATCTGTGAATATGCTAATTTACATGGCAAATGAGACTTTACAAGTGTGACTAAGGTTAAAGACCTTGAACTGGGGAGAGTCTCCATGTGGGCCCAATCTAATTACCAGAGAACCTTTCCCAGCTGTGGTCAGGGAAAGATGTGATGTCAGAAGAAGGGTTAAAGAGAAGCACTCATTCTGGCTTTGAAGACGGAGGAAGGAGGCCACAGCTGAGGTGCCCAGGCAGCCTTTAGGGACTGAAAGCAGCAAGGAATCCAGTTCTCCCCTGGAGCCTCCAGAAGGAAACAAAACCATGCTGACACCTAGATTTTAGCCCAGTGAGACCCATATCAGACTTCAGACTATACAACTGTAAGAGAATACATCTGCCTTGTTTTAAGCCACTAAACTTATGGTAATTTGTTACAGCACCCATAGGAAACTAATACACAGCAGTATGTAGATAGCCAGTCACCAAAAGGCCTATGTGGTGTCTTTCTGATATTCCAGGTTTAAAGAGTTGAGAACCATTGATCAAGACAAGGGAGAACAGTATCAAGTGGGGTCCCTAAAGATGTGAGACAGTTTATTCAGATGAGCTCTCGACTCCAGTGGTGCCAGGCAAGGGGGAGGCTGGGCCAGGAGGGGACAAGGGCAGAGGTACAATGTGAGGAAGCACTGGTTGAGGCCTCCAAGAATCTGAGTGTGAGGGGAAGAGTGCTAGGACGGTGGTGATGAGAAGGCCATTGGTGTGTTTTGTTTTGTTTTGCTCTGACGGCTTTTGCAGACCGGGGTGGGGGCGGGGAGGCGTCAATTAGGGAAAAGAAAAAGAGTTGGGAGAAGGTTTAAAGAGAACAGGCTCTGGTGTAGAAATACAAAGAGAGATCCGTGGACACTAGGAAGGGCAGTTATCAGGAGTCTGGGATGAGGGAAATCAGATTTTTGTGACAGAAACTGAGGTAATTTGCCTATGGTAGGAGGTAGTATCTTTTGGTATAGCAAGGTGGGCATGAGACTAAATAACTGAGAGTGGAGAAGATTCAGAAAACACACACCTCAGGAGAAATGAAAAACAAGACATCCCAGCCATAGAGCTGGACTGCTTGAGGAGGAAAGAGAATTTGGGCAAATTCAGTCAGCAGTTGCCTCCCATCAGAAACAGAGCAGCTTGGGATGGAAATGCCTATCATGTCGTGGTCTGTTCTCATGGGTCTCTGTCAAACGGGTATGTGTACAGTTACTGACTATCGCTGGGTCATTTTATTCCTGCTTTTTGTCTTATCCTCAACACCCTCCAGTTGGGAGAGGAGTTGAAAAGGAGGGGGGTGGTAAATGGAAATGTTTGAAGCTAATAAACAAGGTAGGGATTGGATCCTTGTTGCCAACGGTAGCCACCTTCTCATAGGCCTGGGCCATCACTACTGCTCAGCCAGGCTTTACTGGCCTCAGCTGCCAGTTGAATTTATTACCACAGCTTTTGTAAGTCACCTCCAATTCCTTCAGGCTCAAGCTCTGACCTGGCTCCCACCTGCCATCCTCAAGACAACAGTTCTTATGTTATCCAGACAATAGATATTATCCAGTGTAGATTCCCCAGTGTATGTCTGTGATGTGAATGGTTGCCCCGGAGATGAGGGGTGTGGTGACCCAGGTTCCCACACCCCTCGCCTGTCTTCCTCAACCTCATTTATTCACCACCCATCCTTGAATAAAGAGAGATATCTCTCCTCTTCTTGTAGGAAGACCCATGGCCATCCCCAGGGCCAGGTCCTTTCACTACAACTTTTATCCCATCCTTCAATTGTTCTCCTCCCCACCCTAGTCTGTCCTAGGCACTGTGACCACGTTAGCTTTATTAACACATCTCAGATCACCACTAGGACCAGAAACCAACAATGACTGCTTTTTATTGAACTTTTTGATGTTCAGTCCCTGCCCTTCCACCATCTGGTTCCAGCCTACCTTTCCAACGTGTTTCCCTTTATAAATTATATCCTTACAACCCCAGTACCTTGTTAGTCTCCACATATAAACCAAGGTTTCTGTGATATTGTGATTTATAAGAAATATATATTTGGTCATTCAGAACCACAGTTTCTGAGTCACAGCTCACAAAACCCATGGGATTTCCTAAGTGTTGAGAACGATAAAGGTGTCTTTTGTTAATGAGGTGACTTTTGGAAAATGCCTAAGAATGGAGGCTGGTCACTAAAAGATACAACCATATGATTAAATGTTGGAACTCTCAGCACGACCCACTGACCTCTGGGGAGAGGGGCAGGGGAGGAGGGTTGGAGGTTGAGTCAGCTGCCAATGGCCAATGATTTAATCAATCATGCCTATGCAATGAAGCCTCCATAAAAACCCAAAAGGACAGAGTTTGGCAAGCTTCCAGGTTGGTGGCCATGTGGAAATGAGTGCCCCTCCCCACACACCTTGCCCTTTGCATCTCTTCCATTGGGCTAATTGTGAGTTATATCATTTTATAATAAATGAGTGGTTTACTAACTAAAATGTTTTGCTGAGTTCAGTGAGCTGTTCTAGAAAATTAATCAAACCCAAGGAGAAGGCCGTGGGAACTCCTGATTTATCGCCAGTTGGTCAGAAGTACAGGTGATAACTTGAGCTTCTGACTGGCATCTGAAGCGGTGGGGTCGGGGAAAGTCCTGTAGAACTGAACCCGTAACCTGTGGAATCAGATATTCTCTCCAGGTAGTGTCAGGACTGAGTTGAATTCTCAGAAACCCTGCTGGTGTCCAAGAATACCTTGTCGGATTTCTGGTGACCCCACCCCCACTCCGAACACACATACACACACATTGAAATTGCGTCTCAGAATACCAAGTCTCTCATATCTCTGCCTTTGCTCTTTGTTTCTTCTAATTCCACCCTCATTACCTGAATATCAATGCCAAAATTCAGTCCATTGTTTGAAATTTATCTCAAGGCCACTCCCTCCATGAAGTCTCTGCTGATCTCTTCAATGAGTGTGATTGTTCCTTCTCTTGAACCCTTAAGGTGTGGATGTTCACGTTCTTGTGTATGTTCTCTATACTCTCTTACAAAGGGGTTCTTAACTCATTCTCAGAATCACTTGGGATGCTCCCTAAAATTATGTATGCCTGTGCCCTACCCCAGAGATTCGGACTTGGGGGCTGGAGTGGAGCCCACTTATCTGTATTTTTTTTATATTTATTTATTTGGCTAAGCCCAGTCTTAGTTGCAGCACACAGGTTCTTCCTTGCCGCATGCAGGATATTTAGTTGCAAGCATGCATGTGGGATCAAGTTCCCAAACCAGGGATTGAACCAAGGACCCCTGCATTGGGAGCTCGGAGTCTTAGCCACTGGACCACCAGGGAAGTCCCACACTTATCTGTATTTTTAATACTGACTCTGATGTAGAGCCAAGACTGAGAACTATTGCCTTATTTTGAATTTTTCCTCACTGAGAGAACAAAGGAGAGATTACCAGGAAAGATAAATGGAAAGGTATGTTGGAATCAGATCTCTAGACCTCACTTTCCTTATGTTTAAAATGGGGATAATAACCCCTTCTTCCTTGCATTATTATGAACCTAAAGGGAGATAATGTATAGCCAACATCTAAGGCTGAGTCCTAAGAGTGAAGACACAACACACATTCCCTCACTTGACAGTAAAGACTGCCAGCTTAGTGCAGTGTTTAGTACATGATGGCTTGTGTGATTTTTAACTTAACCGTTTATACTCTGTGTGAAGGGTGTGTAACTTACACACATATGTTTCCTGGCTGCCCTGAGCGCTGGATGCTGAAGGAAGCTGTATGGAAGTTACTTCATCACTCAGTGGCTTAACCTTGAAACACTTCTCTTTCTGGAAAAGAGGAACTTTTCAACATTGCTAACTCCACTTATAGCATGGACATAAGAACGATCATGGCCATAACTTCATCACACTCACAATACAGGGAAGAGGGCACAGGAGGGTTTACATGGAGCTCCCACATACACTCTCTCATCCAATCCTCTTGAGGCCATACGAGGGAGATGTTAATGTTCCAGTTTTATAGATGTGGAAGTTGAGGCTCAGAAGAACTTAGATGATTTGCTAAAAGTTACATAAGTAGGAAGTGGCAGAACTACAATTCGAACCCAGTTAGTGTAATTTCACATCTGATGCTCTTTACCTTCACCACAACTGACCCCAACAATTATCTGTTCATTTGATCAGGGGGTAGAGACATCCATCCTGATCATCACAGTTCAAACCTGCTTGATGCAGAAGACATTTTGCCTGTGAATGAATCAAAGGTCCACCTGCGTCACTGGGTAAACTTCTGTACTTAGTGTGTGCTGTTTCCTCTACCGCTCACATTCCCCATTGGCAAACTCCCACTCAGCTTTCAAGATTCAGCACACAGGAGCACCTCCAGGTAGCTTTCCCTGCTGCCTATGCCCACTCCAGCTAGCTAGACACATTCTTCTCCTTTTTTCTTTCTTTTAAACTAAAGAGAAAGCAAACTATATCTATGCAATCAGTTCCTTCTTGTTGGGCTGAAAAAGCAAAACTAAGCTGTAAAATTACAAGTTGCCACCTCTGTTATGGAACAGCACATCGGGTGATCAGACAAGGTTGCTATCTACAGGGGGTGGCATTATGGAGACAGAATGGTCCTCCATTGTCATTCATTGTCTCTGTCCAAAACTAAATTTCCACTGTCTTTTTTACTTGCTCTGAAATTCATATTATGGGGAACAAAGACTTCATTAAAAAAAAAAGTTAGCTCATTTGTCTTTTTTTTTTTTCCTAGTAAGAAATTGGCTTAAATGGCCCCTAAGTGCACACTAAAATGGAAATGACTGATAGCTGGTCTTTTCCCAGAAGCAGGTTTTCAGAGGAGAGAGAGCCTGAGAGAACTCTGGGTTCCAGGCACCAGAAGAAGGGAGGTGCAGACACTGTGGAGGTGAGGGGAGGTCAGGTGTAGAGAAAGAATTCAGAAAGCGGAAGGCGGAGGCCCTGAAAACAGGTGTGGCTTTCTCCACCAGGTGTGTTCTGGTTTTTAACACAACATTTACACAAACACTAGAAAACTGAGTTTACCAAAGTTTGGGATTCTTGTCTAAATTGTGTCCCATTATGTTCAGGAGAAAGTACATTTATAAACCTTATAAACAAGGTAGTGAATCAAAATAACTCAACATAGGGTAGACAAATATTAAGGCATTCTCATTTAGGAAGAAAAGGTTTTTTCACTAAAGATCTAATGCAGAGGAAGCCACATCATGACTAAGTTGTGTACCCAGGGAAGGTTAACATGATCATGACCTTGGAACTGCTTGAACAAATTGGAAAAAACTAGCATGTGAGGACAAGGAATAGATCCCCAAATCTCCGCACATCCACATTCTACTTTTTCTTTGAGGACAAGTTCACATGCTACATCCTTCATGAAGCATTCCCTGATTCTACCTAACCCAATCATTGCACTTTTCTCCAGACTCCCACAGTATTTCATCTGAACCACTATTAACTTATCTCCAATAATCTAGTACCCATCACAGCACCTGGCATACAATAGGTGTCAGGAAATATTTCTTGAGTGAATGTAAGAATCTACATCATAAACATTCGTCTGCTATCCGGATAGGTTCTAACCCAAGACATATTTCTTTGGATTGTCTAAAAGGCTCCTAGGAGACTCCAGGAGGGAACTGAACCACCTACCATAGCATCTCAAATAATATATTAACACATGTTATACATCATACATGTTGACATATACATTTATGCACAGGAATACCTGCCCTTACAGAATACAGTTGGCCCCTGAACAACATAGGTTTGAACATCATGGGTCTACTTATACCTGGATTTTTTTCAATAGTAAATACTACAGTACTACATGATCAGCACTGTTGAATCTGCTGATGTGGAATCATGGATACAGAGGAACTGTATCCATCATGTATACACAGGGCTGACTATAAACTATATGCAAATTTTCAGTTGCACAGAGGGTCAGCACCCCTAATCCTCCCCCTTGTTAAGGGTCAACTATATATATAAATATATGTAAATGAATGTATACAAAGACTGTGTATGGTAACAATCTACATGCACATAGAGTCAGAATAAGTGAGACCAGGTGACACAATTTGAAAGCAGGCCCAAGGGCCTCTGATCAATACAGCTGCTACATAGCCACGTTGCCTGAAAGTCCTCTCAGGGTCTTTTCCCTTGGGAGTGTACAAGGCATCTCATGCTCACTCTCCCTGTCTTCTCCATGAACACAAGCCAAGGCCTCCCAGTTGTTACAGCCCTGGAGCTACTGCTCCACCATGGGCCAGCCGGGTGCTGGAGTGGAAGACTAGAAAACAGGGCCTGATGTGGTAGCTGCCAGCTCAGCCTCTAAACATACCCCCTACCATTGAATCCTGGCTCCTCCATAAGGTTAGCATGTGATTTATATAAGCCATCTCACTTCTCTGGATTTTCTTTATATCTGCAAAATGCAGATAATAATAGCATCCACCTCCCAAGGTCTTGTGAGGATGGACTGAGGTCGTATACATACAGCATGTAAGTCTGGGACATAATAAATATTTAGCAAATGATCATTATTATCATTACCATCAGTATTGGTTTCTTTGTCTTTCCCATGCAAAATCCAGCTTGCAGAAAACACATTGACGCTAAAACCACATCCTCCAGAAACTGCTTTAGGACCCCCATATACATCCAGCTTTGTCACGACGCACACAAGCACACATGTTCCTCACCTACAACAAGGGTGGGTAAGTGCAGAGCTTCTCTAGTTAGGCTCCTTCGCCCCAAGATACCTACCACTAATCAAACAATATTCTACTGCATAAATTAATACAGCCTCAGCATCTGACATGCCCAGAAAAATGTAACTGCTGTTCATTAACTTCAGAATTAGTCTCTTATTCCTTTTCCTTGATCAGACAATTTTGCAAAAGTAAATATCTAAAAACCCCCAAAACAGAGCAGCAAATTGTACTTTTTTTTCCGTTGAAAGACTCCCCTATTTGGGGGTACTAGATCACATTATAACATTGCAAAACTGTCAGAGTGTAATTAACCCGTGTTGCTTCACATTCCTGATGTGGCAATTGTTTAAGACAGGGCTTTATAAAGGACCAAATGAAAGCAGTGAGTGACATGGGATGCTCTGAACTTCAGGGTACCCATCAGGAGAAGGGGCAGAAGGAAGGCCAGGAGAGGTAGTTTTTGAAGACGAGGCCATGTTCAGTCTGAAGATGCTTCCACTTCTGCTGTTACTCCACGTGCAGCTTTCCAAGGCCTTTCTAGTACATTCTGAATTCCTAGAAGAGAAAACTACAAAAATTGTTCAGGTAACTCAACTATCAATTAGGTGGGCAGTTGATTTGCTGGTGATGAGGAAATCATTTGGGTTCTCTTCTCTTTTTAGTTAAAGCAGCCTGAAAGAATTATGTGAATGATTTGTTTGAGGTTAAACATCTGGTTTCAATGATTTGGAGAGTTCCAAGCTAGGCCCTCTGAAAGCCAGGCATGCAAACAAGCTGGGCTCTTCAAACCCTCAGAAAATACTGCTGCCAAGCTGCTGCAGCTGGAGAAAACTTTTAGAAGGAATGGTTTTAATTATAAAATGATTTTCTTTCTCACTTACCTAAGATTTTCCCTTCTGGTATATCTGCAACACAGTTACGACATGACTGGTGCTTTCTACATGGACTTGTTTTGCAACCAAAAATCTCAGGTGTACATAGAGCACGAGGATGGGAAACTCTAAGGAACTAGAAATCAGTTCATAGTGTAATCATATTTCCTAAAACCAGGTTGTGGGGCTGTTTATAAACTCTTGAAAGCACTGTAAAAGCAAAACTGATAACTTTTCTCCATTGTTTCACAGTATGAAAGTCAGGCCAAATTTTTAAAGAAACACAAGGGAATGCTGTCAGAAATTTGTCATGCACAATTTTCTTAGCATTACAGTTTTAGAAAAGCATTTCTTCTTGTTGATATTTTTCTTTCACTTAAAAAAATATATTTCTTACAATGATAACAGTAACCCATGGGCTAATAGAAGTGATTAAGTACTTACTCTGTACAAAGCGCCCTGATTAGCATTTCACAAACATTGTCTCATATCATCCTACAACAATCCTATGAGGGCAGCGGATTATTATTTCCACTTTAGAGACAAATGTGAATCTGAAGTCATCTAAGTGATGTGTCCAAGGACACAAAATTAAGCTGTGGCAGAGCTAAGATTTGAACCCAAATCTATCTGATCTCAAAGCCTGTGTGAGCACAAAATTGCTCTGTCCTGTGTCACTTGCAAAGTGCCACTTAAGGATGCTTAAGGTGAGAGAAAGAAGTTTCATGATTAGCTTGTTAACACCCCTCAGAACCTTCTTAATGAGTTTTGGCCCCTCCCAAAGAGTTACTGTGGTGGATAAAATGTTAATGACAGTGATGCTGCTGTTGCCCCAAAACATGTTTGGAATTCTTCTTTTGAAGACGTTAATTCTCATTTGAGAAGCAACATGGTGAATTGGGACCTGATTAGCTTCTTGGCAAGTTCCTTATTTCTCTGCATCTTCATGTCTTAATATGTATGATTAAACCTTCTCTACAGTAGTGAAAAGAGGATTAAAAAAGAGAATCTGCATTGCTGCAACTAATGCTTCAAGGAGTCAATAAATGCTGATGCTGTTTTTTTTTTTATTAAAAATAAGAAGGCAGTCTCCTGACTGTGTACTAGCATTTTGCTTGAGGATGTGGAACTCGTCCCTTATGAAATACCTATTTTTATGCATAAATATTAACTGTAGCACTGAATGGATGGACTGTTCTTTCCAGAAGGCAATGTTCTCTCCAAGTCAACCAGAAAGTTTGTGCTTTTATCTTTGTGACTATCAGGTTATTAGTTTTGGTTTGACCTCTGCAATAACTTAAAAAGGAATGCAAAATGCACAGAGAACTGAAGGAAATTTCACAGCAAATCTGTTACATGTTTGACTTTCTCCAGAATTACCTAGAAAAGTTCTACCAATTACCAAGGTACAAATATCAGTCTGAAAGGAAGAACAGCGCTAGTGTGATTGTTGAGAAGCTTAAAGAAATGCAGCAATTCTTTGGGCTGAACATAACGGGGAAGCCAAATGCGGAAACCTTGGAGATCATGGGAAAGCCTCGCTGTGGAGTGCCCGATACTGGCAATTTTATGATAACTTCAGGAAACCCCAAGTGGAAACAAACTAATCTGACCTACAGGTAATATTTCTAGAGTTTGAGAATTCACTCATTCAGCCCATGTTTACTGAACACTTATGATGTGTCAGGCACTGTTCTAGGATTCGGAATACACTGGAGACAAACAAATGAATAAATATCCCTGCTCTTGTAGAGTTTAGATTCTAGTGACTGAGTATGAGAATGAAAGGGTAAAGATCCCATGGGTTCTTTTCAATCCAAAGCCTGCCATTTTTGTCTTCTTTCTCTATCAATCTACATAGGACTATGGCAATGTTAGGCTGTCTCTCTAAGAATTCACTGTAGGACCCAAAAAAGGCTTAATCATTGCTGGAGAGAATCTAGCCCCACCATTCATGCATCTTGATGATAATAACAATAATAATGATACCCAATGCTTGTTGAATACTACTATTTGCTAAGTAGTGAACTAAATGCTTTACATACATTTAATCCCACAACAACCTTATGAGAGGGGTACTATTTTATTATCCTCATTTTATGAATAAGGAAACTGAGTTTAAAGACATGTAGTGGGCTTCCCTGGTGGCGCAGTGGTTGAGAGTCCGCCTGCTGATGCAGGGGACGCGGGTTCGTGCCCCGGACCGGGAGGATCCCACATGCCGCGGAGCGGCTGGGCCCGTGAGCCATGGCCGCTGGGCCTGCGCGTCCGGAGCCTGTGCCCCGCAACGGGAGAGGCCACAACAGTGAGAGGCCCGCATACCGCAAAAAAAAAAAAAAAAAGACATGTAGTAACTGGTCCAGAACCTACGTCTGTCTTCAACCCTAAGTCCTGCACCCCTCGTTGCACCCTCTTCAGTGGTAGCACATCACATATGCACAAACTCCAAACTAGAGCAATTCAATCTACTGATGGACTGCTGTTGTAAACAATAATGAACCCTTCACACACCTTCTCATTTTGAAGGATTATTAACTATACCCCAGACTTGTCAGAGGCTGAAGTGGAAACAGCTCTTGAGAAAGCCTTTAAACTCTGGAGTCGCGTGTCACCCCTGAACTTCACCAAGACCTCACAGGAAGAAGCAGATATCAAGATTGCCTTTCTCCAAGGAGGTAGGCTCAAAGTAGTCATGCTCGATTTTGCTTTCCCTGGCTAAACTGAGACTTGGCAAATACCTAATACAAATCGTTTTATTTCAGATCATGGGGACAATTCTCCATTTGACGGACCCAATGGAATCCTTGCTCATGCCTTTCAGCCAGGCCCAGGTATTGGAGGAGATGTTCATTTTGATGCAGAAGAAACATGGACCAAAACCTTCAGAAGTAAGTTAACCAAGGTTATGTCCACATGCAGCTTCTAAATGAACTTTTGCACATTAGAATTTGCCCTCCTACACACACACACACACACACACACACACACACACAGCCAAGTTATTGTAACATTTCACACTCACACAAACTGATCATTTAAAATTCTTGCTACCTCAAGATACTAAGTTAATTTAGGTTTAGAAAAAATCCTGAAGCTAAATTCTGACCTTGTTTCCTAAGGCAGGAATCAGAAAACAACAGATCATGGCTAAGTCCTTCCTGGTCCTATTTGTATAAATAAAGTTTTATTGGAACAGGGCCACATACTCTTTTGTTTATGTATCATCTATGGCCGCTTTCATACCACAATAACAAAGCTGAGTGGTTGACACAGAGACCATACAGCTCATAAAAATCTAAAATATTTACTATCTGGACTCTTTTTTTTTTTTTTTTTTGTGGTATGCGGGCCTCTCACTGTTGTGGCCTCTCCCATTGTGGAGCACAGGCTTCGGAAGCGCAGGCTCAGCGGCCATGGCTCACGGGCCCAGCCGCTCCGCGGCATGTGGGATCTTCCCGGACCGGGGCACGAACCTGCGTCCTCTGCATTGGCAGGTGGACTCTCAACCACGGCGCCACCAGGGAAGACCCTATCTGGACTCTTATAGAAAAAGTTTGCTTACCATTGCTTTAGGGTATGTATTTTAATATTGTGAAATTTAATGATGTTTGAAAAAGATTCCTATTTTTGGAAATTCAGAAATAATTGGTTTATTTAGAAAACTGACCTATTTAGGAAAGAGCAGCCATCTAGTTATTCTCGTTCATCTGGTGATTTCATCTTCGTGGAGCTCTTTTTCAATGATATGTTTCCATATAGCAAACTATCCCTTTCAGGAGAAGACTCAGAGTAAGAAGAAGACCACCTGAAGGGAAGAACTGAGAATAATGAGAGGTATATTCAGACCATATGGTACTTTACAAGGCTACAGGGTAACAAGAGGCCAAAGAACACTTTTTAGAAAATAATAGGAAAGGAGCCTTTTACCATTGCTTGGGACCTGTTCCTCTCACCATTTTCTCAACATAAATGTTCTGAGTGTTTATTCTACCCAAGTCCCTGTGCTAGGAGCTGTGAGTACCCAAAGATAATAAACACTCCCCACGACTTTGCATTCCTATTGCCCTCCCCACTAGTTCAGACGGTCATTACCTCTTACCTGAATTAACTGGTCCAGATTCCCACCTGGACTGTTCACCTCTGATCTCGGGTCCCTCTAATTTTCCCCAGCACTGTAAGAAGTTTTGTCCTTGGAAAGCCCATCTTTACATTTGGAAAGCCCAGTGTTTACATTTTCCAGACCAAATATGTCCACATACCTTCACTTGACACTGAAAGCTCTTGGAGATCTTCCAAACTCATCTTTCGTGGCTTGTCTTCATATTTCACACACAGCAGTCACATGGCACATTCACTGTTTCTAGATCACACCATGTGCTTTCCAACTGCCCTACATTTGCTCACATTGCTTCCTTTTCCTGAAACGCCTTTCCCCACACCTTAAGCCCCAACTTTCAAAATCCCTCTTTTCCATGCTACGTCAAATGCCACCCCCATCCTGTCTTTCAGCTGGAAATGAAGCCTTCCTCTCAGAATAACAACAGCCTTGATTTTTTCTTCTCTAAGTGCCCTCCTCATTATTCTGTGCATTCTATTTGTTTGCACACATCTCCCCTTTTCATCTATGCATCATGACAAATCTCCCAGAGCCCCTTGCCCAGTACTCCAGACACTCAAAGATGTTTTTTAAAGCATTTACGAATGCAAAATGGAAGGATGTGATGATCAAGAAAGAAAGTCTTGGAGCATGGGTAGAATATTACAAGGCTAATTATCATCAGGAAGTTGAACATGGTGATAAGAACACAGGTCTTGCCGTCATACCTAGATTCAACCCCAGCTCTACCACTTATTAGTTGCAAGGCCAATATAACAAGGGATTCAAAAATCTCTGGGCTTCAGTTCCTTTATCGTAAAAGTAATCTAACAATTCTTCATAAAAATGTTGTTAAGATTAAATATTATTATAATTCCTAGCATATAATAAAGTGTTATACAACTATGATTGTTTTTTAAGTAAACATGTAAGAAAATGCACAGTGTGTTTGTGAAATGGCACATAGACTAGCTGGAGTGAAGGATTCACATCAGAAATCTAGTCCTCAAATGTCTGCTGGAGCCAAATGGAGTAGTCTTGAACTTGGCAAAGGAGCTCGGGCTTTATTTGGCAGGAAGTGCAAGCCTTGAAAGTTTTTAAGCTCCCAGTTATGAAAGGCACTATGCTCATGGAAGTTAAAAGATAAGGGTAGGAAGCAATAAGAAGCAGTGTTTGTCTCTTTCTGGTGGAAAATTCCTGAATCTTCCTGGAGAGCTCAGAATCAAGGAAGAGCTGGTGCTGAGTGGTCAGGGAGCCAAAGTGAGTCAGCTCTGCATCTGAGGCCACTCTTGCTGCCTGGCAGACTGAGACTCTCCTCATGGGGCTGTGGGCCTGGGAGACTGGGGGGGGGGGGTGCATGGGAGGAGAGGGTTTTTGAGAGTCATGAGACCTGTGATGGCCCTGCCATCATTTGCCTGAGCCCCAGGCCCATGAAATATGGGAATTGGAATAAAAACAGCAGTCTTTCTTGGTTCTAAGATTTGGTGAGGACCTCATACTCACCTAATCTTAACCTATAGCCCCTACCTTGATTCCTTCCAATCTCCATTTCTTCAGGTACCTGAAGAGGAAAGGAAAAAGGCAGGCATGGGAAAGGCTGTTTCTCCAGGGAGTTTTGGCTCAGAAGCTGCATTCCTTGAGATCCTATTTCCACCACCCTTCAGTCTGCTTGGAGCCATTCACCACACATGCTTGCATTTCAGATTACAACTTGTTTCTTGTTGCTGCCCATGAATTTGGCCATTCCGTGGGGCTGGCTCATTCCTCTGACCCTGGTGCCTTGATGTATCCCAACTACGCTTTCAGTGAGCCCAGCACCTACTCGCTCTCTCAAGATGACATCAATGGCATTCAGGCCATCTATGGTAAGGTCATCTGAAGAGCAGCAGTACCTGGTGAGACCTGGCCATGTCAGGGACGTTCATTGCAGTCTTGGCTATGGTGATCGAAGTTAGAGGGCACCTGGGAGTCCATCGGGAGGAAAATATATGCGTAAAATCTGGTGAATGCCTGCCATAGAGTAATGTACAGCACCGAGAAGCACTGAATCAGATGTACATAGATGAGTCTTTAAAACATTGTGCTTCCTGGAAAAGAAAGAGAATGATACATGTTACTCAGTGTATAAATTACATAATACATGAATCTACACAAATTAAATATGTATACAGACAAAGCAAGGCATTTTCAAGAAACATGCTAACAAACATATATATTGAACATATCAAGATTGTTGTCTGTGGGGGAAAGAGGGGAGTGGGGATGGAGTATAGAGAGAAAGAAACATCTTTTAAAGACAGGACTGATACTTTTCAGGGAGGGATATAGAGGCCTTTGCCTCTGTCTAAGTATTGTCTGATAAGACCATTGCATCTCTCTTTCCTCTTGCCCTCCTGCCCCCTAGTGGCTGTAATAACAAGAAACCAGAGAAGAGGTTTGCAGCTCTCTAAAAATAAAAAAATTTTTTAAATGTTTTGTTGATTGGAAGGGAGTGTCGTGGAGTCGAATTGTGTAAAACATTCTCCCTCTCTGGTTGGACAGCAGTACAAAACGAAGCATGCCAGGGTCCCACAACTACGAATTTTATTCATGACAGTAGAATTTTCAGGGATGATGAGACCTAGTCTAACTGCCTCTACTCCCCAATTCCTTTTCCCCTGAAAACACCTCCCTTTCTAACTTGCCCATATTTGAACTGTTAGCAGCCTTTCATTCTACAATGGGAAAATACATTAAAATTTAAATACTTATAGAAAAAAATACTGCTACATTTTGATTTAGATTTATGCTGTGGGGGCCTCTTTCCAGAAGGTGGATTTTAGTGAGAAAGGAGAAAGTAGATATTGAGTGACTAAAAATGCAGAAAGAGGAGGCAAGAAGGGAACGAAGCATGGGATTCTAATTTTAAACTGGCAGAGAGGAGGGGGAAGAATTCAAATTTCTTTATTTCATAACTTAGCTTGGAACTCTCCCTAACATTACCATTACTCTTTTATTTTTGTTTCTTTTTTTTTTAATTGGGGAATAGTTGTTTTGCAATGTTGTGTTAGTTTCTACTGTATAGCGAAGTGGAGTTCCCTGTGCTATACCTCAGGTTCTTATGAGTTATCTATTTTATGCATATTAGTGTATATATGTCAATCCCAATCTCCCAATTCATCTTACCCCCCTCTTTTATTTTAAAAAATAAAACTTTTAAGAGGGCCTAATGTGTGATTACTTTAATGTCTTATAGGATAGTCAGCTAGCATTTCTTTTCATATGAAGACCCTTCACCAGCCTGAGAAGTAACTGAAATACACCAAAATTCACCCTGGACTCATGCTTATAAAAAGTCTTTTTACTTTCAGGACCTTCGAGCAACCCTGTGCAACCTACTGGACCAACCACACCCACAGCCTGTGACCCCAGACTGACATTTGATGCTATCACTACACTCCGCGGAGAAATACTTTTCTTTAAAGACAAGTATAAGAATGAACTATTCCTTCCTTTGACTTCTTTTACTGGCATAACTTAAAACTGGATTCTAATTAAGTCATATATTACACATTACCCAGCTTTTCCTTTGAATTCTATGCATACGAATCTCATTGGAATTGATAGTGCTTTCTGGGTAAATCAAAACATCCAGGAAAAGAAAAATAAAAGCTAAAACATCTGTAAGCATTTAGATGTTTGTGATGATGTAAACAGATATGGACTCTAGCTGTTGGGAACTCTATAGCTGGGTTTACCCAACACCAAAATAGCATTCAATTCCACCCAAATTCATTCAAGTGAATGGAAACTGTCACTTAATAAGCTGCAGGGAAAATCATCTGACTGAATTTTTCAATTTTCCATTGGCATTCTATGATTGTGCACTCACAGGCTGAGTGTAATTGTATTGCTTTTGCTAGAATATTCTAAATATTCTCATCATATTGTAGCAACAATAATGAAAGAGACTAACAAAATAAAACTTGTCAGTGTGTGAGGAGGCAGGTAATGTAAAATGTAATCAAATAAGGTCACTCCTATCAGCTCGTCTGAAAACTGTAAAGTACTCACCAGATAGACAGTATCACCATAAAGTGCTGGCCATATGCTGGTCACTGTGCTGGAAGCATTGCCTTCACTGTATGTTATAACCTCCCAGCAATCTTGTAGGATCAATACCAGCCCAAGACTCACAGAAGCTGCCTGCTTAGACTATTGTGTGTGGTTTTCTCCCTTGTGTTCCATTAGGTACTTCTGGAGAAAGCATCCTCACCTACGAAGAGTCGAACTCAATTTCATTTCTCTCTTCTGGCCATCCCTGGTAAATGGTATACAGGCTGCTTATGAGGATTTTGACAAGGACCTAATTTTCGTATTCAAAGGTAACTGCCTAAGGTTTTCATCTTATTTTAGTTCCTCCTGAAGGGAAGGGCAGGACTTCTTTGTGGACCCTTCCAGGTTCAAGGAGGTGAGTCAAGGAGAGAGTGTTAGGCTAGCTGGGCTTTTGTCACGAGACCTGGGTTGGGTCGCATATCCACCACTAAATGCTGTATGAACTTGAGCATGTTGTACCTTCTTCAGGCATCAGTTTTCTCATCTACAAAATGAGAACACTTTATTAGACCACCTTTAGCCTTCCTCCACCCTCATCCCAGATATAATTTTCTAAGACTCCCCAAGGCTCTAGTTCTCTGTATAGAAGTCACAGGAGATAAGACGTTCAAGTGTGGGGCCCTGTGTCAGGCTAAGAAGTTGGAAATGTTTTACAGGTTCCAGGAAATCACTAGAGTTATCATAGCCCAATGGTCTTGACTTTACCACCTCTATCTTTTCAAGACTATTTTTTCCATTTTCATTTCTATGATGAATTTATGCAAAGATTAAGAATTGGTATACATTTTGTAGGAATGGAAAAACTTTATCTAATATATAACCTGAATCATTGGCAGGCAATCAGTACTGGGCTCTAAGTGGCTATGATATTCAGCAAGGTTATCCCAAGAATATAGCAAACTATGGCTTCCCAAGCAGTGTCCAAGCAATAGATGCAGCTGTTTCCTACAGGGGAAAGACATACTTCTTTGTAAACAACCAATTCTGGAGGTAAGATAAACTATTTTTTCCATTAGAAATTGAAATCTGTGTTTCTTTACCCTCTTTACAAACCATCATTGATTAGGCAACTGAAGGTTAAAAATATCTAGGTGGTCTCTGATAGGCATTCTTTTTCACAAGATGATTGATGTTGCTCTGGCTTTTGAAAATTTTACAAAGTTAAGATTCCTGCACAATGGTATTGAGGATTCTATATCCTGAAACAGAGCAAACTTTAATAAAACACTAAACTGGGACGCAAAGAAAGAGTTAGGCTAATTCTCATTTATTCATTAAATTCTAAGAGTTAAATTCTACTACACTCAAGTAAATGTTATACAGAACTTGATTCCCAACTTGAAATTATTATTTATATTTATTCAGATAGAGACTATGAACTAATTAAGTAAAAGCCTTAGAACATATAAGCTCTCCTTTTTTAAAATAACACTGCCCCAACAATCAGAAGCCTGTTTTCGTATTAGTGATACCCATATATTTTATAAATATGTATGTACGCTTAGGTAGAGAAGTTAACCACTGTTAGTTTCCCAGTAAATAGGACATTGTGAAGAACAAATGAGAAAATATGTGTGAAGGCATTATGTAAAGTACATACAATTTAAATAAAACTATTAATCACTGTACACTGTATTGGTCTTAAATGTGGGACAATTATTTTTTCTCATCAGATATGATGACCAAAGTCAATCCATGGAACCAGGTTATCCCAAAAGCATAGCAAGTAGCTTTCAAGGAATAGAAAGTAGAGTTGATGCCGTTTTCCAGAAGAACTGTAAGTAGAAGAAAAAAAAAACTTAATAAATTAAAAAAAAAATTTTAAGTAGCTCATTTGCATTGCAAAGTTATATTAGGACAGGAGTGGGGTCTTTTTAATTGAAAACATCCGAGATCTGCTACAAGCTAATTCAATACATTATATCTTTTTTTTTTCTTATAGCCTTCTTCCTTTTCTTCAGTGGACCAAGATATTATGCATTTGATCTTAGTGCTCGTAGGATTACTAGAGTTGAAAGAAGCAATAGATGGCTTAACTGTAGATAAAGCTGAAGCAAAATCAAGTGTGTTTGTGTCCATTTTCTGAATATCGAAGGGAGATCTAATCTGCATATCTATTACATTGTGTCCTATTTATACTTTTCTCAACAATAAGTAATATTGTTTGCTCTTACTGTATTCATTGGACTGATCCTCACTGAAAATACGTTTGCAGTATTCCACTGTTTGCAGAGGCTGATTTTGTCCTAAATTCCATCTCAGGTTAGTGAATCCATCACAAGGAGAAGGAAATTAAGCCTTCTTTGCCACCTCAATATTCATTGTTTCATCACTTGCTATTTGACTTCTAAAATGCCCATTTATTCTTAAGTCTTTTAAATATGTCTTAAGTGTAACTGCTACATGTAATTTAGCACTGGTTTTGGTTAGAGGTAAGGATTATGAACAACATAAATAGTACACATTGCCTTTTGCCAAAAATGTGGTGCTATTTTCCACTCTTGGAAAGAAATATTGTTGATACTTGTTGTGGATTGAATTGTGTCCCCCCAGAAAAGTATGTTGAAGTCCTGACTCCAGGTACCTACAGATGTACCTAATTTGGAACTAGTATCTTTGAGGATGTAATTAGTTAACATGAGGTTATACTGGATCAGAGTATGCCTAAAAACTGGTGTTCTTATAAGAGGAGAGACATAGACACACAGTGGAGAAGGCCATGTAAAGATAGAGACAGGATTGGAATGACGCATCTACATGCCACGGATTGCTGGCAACCACCAGAAACTGGAAGAGGCAAGGAAGGATCCTCCCTAGAGCCTTCAGAGAGAAGAACATGGCCCTCCTGACACCTTGATTTTGAATTTGTAACTTCCAAATTGTGATTTTAAAAAGTTCTGTTGTTTTAAGCTACGAAGTTTGTGATACTTTGTTAAGGCAGCTCTAGGAAGCTGATACAGTACACCTGAACTTATGGAAATGAATCGGTACAGAAATACAGACTTGCAACCCCAGTAAAGATTACTGGCATCTTCCCAGGGGAGCAACAAAAAGGAGGGGTACCACTTCCTCTCCCGCCTCCTGGCTTCTAGAGTTCAAGAAAATGGGCCAGTTAAATCTGTTGTTCCTTATTCCTGGGATCCTCAGGAGGACACCCTCTACAGATAACCAGGGTTTGCTGCACAAACAAAATAGTGTTGGGCACAAAATTCAATAAGTCTCATTTAATTGAGTTAAACTGAGCTTAGATGCATAAATTTGCTAATGGCTCTTTTCCGTTAAGAACTTTAAGATTTGTGGTATCATAATGACTAGCCTAGACATTAAAATCATTATAATGTCGTATCTGCAGTTGTTAGAATGTAATGCAGTACAGCTTATTACACAATAAAACATGTGAATTGTAAAATATATTTATCACTAGCACATCCTTTTTTCTTTTCCTATTAAAGTTTTTAACCCCCACAGATGATTGATTTTGTATACTTTGATACTTTTTTCTGGTTCAAAATTTATCTATTAAATGATTTCAAAATAAATATTTTAAATGACCAACTTGTGATCTACTATAATTTCTTAAGATACTACCACATAGTTCATCTAAAGTATAAAAAGGAAATTTCAATATATTTGCAACCATTTTCCTTTATCAGAAATATTACAACATTGATATTAAACTTTTAGATATTACTTCACAGGTTTATGAAATATTTTATCAATATTCTATGTCCTCAAAGATTCCCTCAATTATGTCAACACATTATTCTCAACTTATTTTACAAGATAAGAAAATAGAAACTAGTATGTACTATAATTTCATTTATTCATTTATTCAACAATTAATCACCTACCTGTTCCAGATGCTGTGCTAGGGAAAGTGAGAGAGGCGTATAAGCAATTCATTGTATCAATGTCAAAAGGCAAAAGGACCTGTAAGACCTGGATATTTCCTTAAGAGTCAATTCCAGACTATGGCATTTTCTAAAACTTCTTATGAAATCAGTTTTTAGTAGCACGAAGATGGGAGATTCATCTCAGAACAGCTGCTAGTTGCGCCAGTTAGTTATGATAGATTTTTGGCCCAAGCTTCATCCGTACATTTTCAAGATAAGAACTGAGTTCATGTTATTTCTTTAACCATATTTCACAGTCATAGGAAGTGAACAGCAATACAAAGTATAGTAAATAATTTTTTAAATTAGCCCTTTTTTTGGTTTTCTTCTTGACAACATGTGGTATTTTTGGATGTTACATTGAAGTTTTATGTGAGGACAAGAGATTTAAGAATCTAAGCTTAAAACTTTAAGAATGATATTACTTTTATCTTAGGTTGAGTTTCCTAAAATGCAAAGACTAAGACAAGACTTCGGTGCAGTTACTTTATTCAGGACATGGTCCCAGGAAGCAAGAGTGAGGTAGCAAGCAGAGTGAAGCAGAAAGAGGGAAAGTCAATACAAGTATGTGTTACTGAGGTTTCTACTATGGGCGCTGGGGCTCAATTCCATCAGGACCTCCTGAGAAGCTTACAGAACACCTTTCAATTGTTCAAATCTCCAGTGGATCGGAGGCTGGTTCTGATCCAGCCTCCAATCCCTCCTTCAATTCCCTCCTTCAACATTAATCCTTCAATTCCCTCCCCCACTGGGTAGCTCTAAGGAATTGGCCTGTAGGCTCCATGGCAGCTCAACGCCCTGGGTAGAAAGCAGAAAGACACCCAATCTGTGGTTAAGGTTGGACTTTGTCAGAGTAAGGTGAGTTACACAAGCCTGTCCACCACCATACAACTAAAATCAGAGGTATACTGAGGGGATTGTGACACGGGGCACCAGAGGCACCTCCTATAACTTTGTTGTTGGGATATTAAAATTATGGGAAATTGGAGGTGACATCTTTGGAAAAATTTACTCACCCAAGAAAAAAGGTTTACAGATACCAACACTATAGAAATCTCAATGGGACAGAGACTGCTAGTTACCTATGTTAACATGATTCCCCCCTTCCTTTGCTGCAGTAAGAACCCAATTTCATTTGAGGTAGCAATGCATCCAGCTAAGAGACTACTTTTTGTAGCCTTGCTTACAGCTAGATGTGGCCATGTGTTTAATTTCTTGCCAAAAAGTGTAAGCAGAATACTCTATGGGCTTCTGGAAAGAGACTGGGTACTTACTTTCTCTACGTTCCTCCTTCCTGCTGCCTATAATGCAGATACAATTGCAGAAGCCACCTGGACCATAAGGCACTGGCACTGAGAGAGTGGTGTAGCAAGGTGTCTGTTGCCTACATCCCTGATGATGTGGTGTTGTCATACAAGCCATGGACTGCCACATCTGGCCTTCTCTTACGTGAGGAAGAAATCAATGTTTATTAATCATCTATTATTTAGGGTTTTTCTCTTACATTTTGACCAAATCTCATTCCAGCTAATACATCACATGAAGTGTCTGAAACCCGCCCCACCTCCCTGCAGTAAAGGCCATTAACTGGCAAGCCCTGTCAGTGCACACATAGTTTCCAGTCAGCTTTCCTGTCTCTCAATCTTAAACAGATTGCAGAGTACAACATATCCAAACATTGTTTAAAAAGCTTCTAATGTCAAAAACAGACGCCAAAAAAGAAACTTTGAAGAAATAGAGACAGTCCTGGGAGCAAAAGAGAATGTCAAAATAAGCAAACAAAAAAAAACTTAACATTCTTTAAAAATAAGACATAATTTACATCCCAAAAACATTAACAAAATACAAAAAAGTATACTTAGAGAACTAGAAAGAGCTCTTGGAAATTAAAAATATAACTGAAATAA
The DNA here is from genome assembly GCF_008692025.1 of Phocoena sinus. NCBI lineage: Eukaryota > Metazoa > Chordata > Mammalia > Artiodactyla > Phocoenidae > Phocoena > Phocoena sinus. The sequence goes on from NC_045770.1 coordinate 30,515,780, forward strand.
GAAACTCAGTAGGTGAGCTGGAAATAAAGTTGATGGAAAATAGTAAAGGATATATTGAAAACACAGAGATTTAATCCAAGAGTTCCAGAAAGAGAAAGAGGAAACTGGGTGGAAAGAAATTATCAAAGAAATAATAGAGGAAAGCTTCCTTGAATTGAAATTTTCATAATGAAAGAGCTCTCTTACTGCCAAACAATGTTAATGCAAAAAGACTCACATTAAGAGACATCATTATAAAACTTCAGAATATCTGGTTAAAAAGACTTTCAAAATTTTTCAGAAGAAAAAAGAAAAATATCAAGAATCAGAATAAAAATCTTTTCAACAACAATACTAGATTCTAGAAAACAATGGAACAGTAACTTCAAAATTCTAAGGGAGATTTATTTCAGCCTGATTTTCCATAACCAGAAACAGTCTCAGTCAAGTGTGAGGATGGAATGAATGGCATTCTAGATACGAAAAGATTAGAAACATGCATTTTCCTTGCACACTTTCTTAGACCCTCCATCCCTATTTCCCATGGCTATCTACACATATATTTGCTCCAGTCAGGACAGATTTCCTACAGCTCATTTCCGCCATGGTACCTGTTTCCTGTGACCTTCCTCCACTCATATGCCTTCTCCTTTCCTCTGTGAAAACCAAATCTCCTACACGTTCTTCAAGAGCCAGTGCAAGCTCCACTTGCTTGAAGCCTTTAGGCCACACACATCTGCCGTGATCTCTCTACCTTTTGACCCGTCTCAGTCTCTAGAATCTTCACATGCATTTTGCTACTCTTCTCATTTTATCTGGCATTAGTCTCTGTATATGTCTGAATTCTCCAACAAGATTGGAACAGTATCTTAGTGTGATAGCAAAATAGAAAGTGCTTGGTAAACATCTGATGTTTACCCAGTTAATTAGGATAATCTGATTCCTGAATCAATTGTCTTTTCATGACACCATATTTTTTTTTTGAGAAACAGACATGGCTTGTTTATTAGAATGCAGAAAGTATCTGTATCAAGAGCAAGACAACAGATGAAATTGTATTTCTCAGAAGACGCAACAAATTACAATTTCGCAAACATAACAGGTGATTTCAAAAAAGATAAAATTTTTTTACAAAGAAAATTATCTTTTTATGCAAATATTTTGGGCTTTCATTCAAAGGAAGATTATTTCATAAACTCTCAAGAATTTATGGATAAGAAAACCTTCAGGGCTTCCCTGGTGGCGCAGTGGTTGAGAGTTCACCTGCCGATGCAGGGGACACGGGTTCGTGTCCCGGTCCGGGAAGATCCCACATGCCGCGGCGCAACTGGGCCCGTGAGCCATGGCCGCTGAGCCTGCGCGTCTGGAGCCTGTGCTCCGCAACAGGAGAGGCCACAACAGCTAGAGACCTGCGTACCGCAAAAAAAAAAAAAAAAAAAAAAAAAAAAAAAAAGAAAACCTTCAACTTTGCAAGTACAAAAGTAACTTGGAGGCTGACTTTATATTATTTTGAATTCAATAATGAACAATGACTGTGTTTACCAAACAATTGTAGATCATGATTGCAAAATCAAGTCACCCTAAGAAAAAAAAAGCATATCATGACACACCCCATGGCAAATGTCCTTTTCTGTTTTTAATCAGAGGATGATACAAGTCAACTCACGCCACGTCTCACTATTATTTTCTAAATTCTATGCAAACAGGACAAGGCTTCAACTGAAGAGAGAGAAGAATGAAGAGCCTTCTTCTATTTTTGGTCCTTGTAACATTTTCTTCTGCATTTCCCACAGACCGAAAGATGGAGTATGAAGAAAATATGAAACTGGCTCAGGTACTGTCTCAATAAATGTTATTAATGACTATCAATAAAACTTTTACTTTATTGATTGTATTGGGACTTAAAAAGACAGCTAGTTCCTACCAAAGAGTTCTGAACTTTCTTGTGAGGAGCTGCTTTTCCTTTCCTTGGCTCTAAGGACATCAAGGAACTTTGAGGGGTGGAGAGTAGGGGTGGGGTGGAGGACAGGCAGGATTTGCTACAACTTTAAGCAATAGTTACAAGTGAAGGGATAGTGAGAGTAGAAAGGGTCAGCTCTGAAAGAATGAAGGTCTCCATAAAAGCATTTGAAGACCAACCAGGAGAACCCAACTATATTTTGGAGCCACTTATCCCTATATGTATGAAAAACACATTGTTTTGGAGATTCCCTGTAAAAATCAGTCCAATTTGCCATATTTGGTGAAATTATTTATATTTGAAAAATGGATAATCACATCTCCTCTAGAATTTGTTTCAAGGAAACACCAAAATGAAAGTAACAGCAACAATATGTAAGACACAAGATAATATAACACACAGAAGAAGCTTGCTTCTCTTCTGTGGAAGTTTGGAGTCTCATGGGCTGTATGGGTTTAGCCAGTTCTGGTCACACATAGCTCAATGAGTTCTTGAAAACTGAAAACACAGGTTGACTCTTTGCTTTCTTCTTTGTTTTCTTCCTCTCTTCTTTCTTCTCTCACTCCTTCCTTTCCCTTGTTACTTATTTCCTTTTTCCCTCCTACTGCCAAAAAGGATTGCAGAAAATTTTGTTTTCTCCTGAGATGGAGATCTGCTCTCCTGTAGTCTGTGCCTTTTTTTGTCTTTTTGGTCAGGCATATCTCAACCAGTTCTACTCTCTTGAAATAGAAGGGAGTCATCTTGTTCAAAGCAAGAACAGAAGTGTCATAGACAGCAAAATTCGTGAAATGCAAGCATTTTTCGGATTGACAGTGACTGGAAAACTGGACTCAAATACTCTTGAGATCATGAAGACACCCAGGTGTGGGGTGCCTGATGTGGGTCAGTATGGCTACACTCTCCCTGGGTGGAAGAAATACAATCTCACATACAGGTAATGCTACTGCCCCTAATCTAAAGGAACATGAAAATAATCTCCAAGGAACAGAAATAATAATAGTTTATTTTACTGAGCACTTCCTATGTGCATGGCACTTGATAGATTTTATTTATTCCATCCTTCCAAGAAATTTGTGACATAGGCATCACTGCTATTACCACCTTAAACACAGAGAAACAAAAGCTTATTTACCATACGCCATTTTACACAGCTCTTCTCAGCAGACTGGCTCTGGCAGATATGCTCTAATCTCTAGCCTCTGCCACCTCTATAAAAGCTCAGGACCAGGATCTGCCTTCTGATTGCAGATGCTTAAAGGTACAAATGAAGTGTGCTCAAGGGAAAATGGGAAGACCCTGGAGCACAACCAGTTCATGTCAGAGATGTGTGTGAGTCAGATTGTCACATCTAAGGTGGACCCCAGACATCTCAAGGACAGGGAGCTGGCTTATTGGCAGAAAGAAGATGAAGTGCACCTGTGACCTGAGATAGAGTCAGTGACTTTGACCACTGCTCTAGAGCCTTCCTGGCTGGTCCTAAAGAGTCTTTCTGATAGTTCTTCCTTTATCTTACTGAGCCTTAGGGATTGAGATAAAAATATGTTTATCAAGATAGGGAATATAAACTAAGGGAAGATATTTTCCTGAGTAACAAACTCTTTGTGGCTTTCAAGTGAGACTCTTAATATATGACACATGCATAAGACTGATTTCTACAAGCCGTTTGAGAAAATAAATCTCAATTCTTTTTAGAAGATATTTATAGTACAGTCATATACACAGCAAACACATACATGAGATTAATGATCTCCCACTTAAGATGTGATCTTAGGGAAATCATTTAACCTCTTTGAGCCTCATTTGTTAAAGTGTGATAATACTACCTGATGAATAGGGCAAATGAAAGATTGAATTATATAGCATACGTAAAAGTACCTTATTTAAATAGTAAAGTAGTGTACAAATGTAGCAATAGCACTGTACCAAAAGTTACTGCCGCATATAATTGATGACATAGAAATTATTTTCTTTCCATAGTATGTGTTTACATGCATGTATAACCACCAATTGATATATTTTTGTTAATTTCTAAGAATTGTAAACTACACTCCAGATATGGCACGAGCTGATGTGGATGAGGCTATCCAAAAAGGTTTAGAAGTGTGGAGCAAAGTTACTCCACTAATATTCACCAAGATTTCCAAAGGGATTGCAGACATCATGATTGCCTTTAGGACCCGAGGTAAGGTTTTCAGCAGAGAAAACTATATGGCTATTTTCATCCCAGGAGCTTTGAAGATGCTGATCCTTTTTTCCCCCATGAATTGTATCTCAGTCCATGGTTGGTGTCCTCGTTATTTTGATGGCCCCTTGGGAGTCCTTGGCCATGCCTTTCCTCCTGGTCTGGGTCTGGGTGGAGACACTCACTTTGATGAGGATGAAAACTGGACCAAGGATGGAGCAGGTGAGCCCGATTTTCTTTATGAACAAAATTTTGTTATTCATACAAATTCCTAAAGGAATAGCTTTGCAACTAGTTGCTTTTTACTTCCCAATTTCCCTACGATTTTTCATATTCCAGATGACATTCATGAAAGTGTCCAATGTCTATTCAAACCATTGTGCTTTTCCAGTTCAGAGCCTTATCCACACAACATCTTCATAAAGTTGCTAATCCTGTTATGATCAGAACATTCTTCCCTTACTCAGATGTTCTTTCATATACCCACAATGCCTGAAGGGCCACTATGTGCCTGGAACTGTGCAAGGTGTTGTACAGACCACTAAGTTGTACTCAAAAAGTTCCAGCTCTTCAGAGGTTCATGATCTTGTGTGATGTATAAAGCCTAGACCCACTCACCACCATACAAGGCAGACTGTGCTGTCTGTTATACCCATGGCAGAAGTCATCTCTGGCTTGAGGACTGAAAGAAGACTCTGGGGAGGTGGTGATTCTAAGTTAGTGATTGAAGGATGCTGTGTGGGTTCATGGCCCATAGGAAGTCTGTTTATATGCATGAACCTTTTCTAGCTCTTGCCTGTCTGCCAAGGTATTAGACCCTGGTCTTTATATTTGGCTTATTTTTTCAGACTAAGTGGGTTGATTTTATTTCTTTTCATGGGCCTCCCTGGCACTAAAATAAGAGATATTTTAAAAACAAAAACCAAAATTTTACTATAGTAAAAATATGTGCCTCAAATGAAGGAGCAGGTTGAGTAGACTCTCGGGTTCTCCCACTCTTTTTTTCTAGCATTGACTACAGTCATCTTGGGTCTGGCATCTGGTTTCCCAGGTCCCAGGAAAGTGGAGGCTGTGTCTCTCTGGTGGATGGTACGCAAGACCACAATTCAGTCCTGACCAAGTAACTCCAGACAGTCTGTGGGTCAGTTTTACAGTTTCTGCAAAACTGAAAGCCAGTGACTCAAAATGATGTGTGGCCACTCCTTGCTAAGTCTGATCATGTGATGTAATTGTTTTTCCAAGAGCTAGGAAACAAAGAGGGTAAAGAACTCAGTGCTGGCTGAACTTCAGGTACTGGGGTAGTCTGGGATTGGTTGCTGCCACTGCCATGTGAATTACATCAAAGACAAGAAAATGAAAGAGGTGGGGTGACACCATGACCCAAACAACAGAATAGTTGAATGGACCATGTCTGTATGTCCTGCTGAAACATGTCCCAATATTTCTCTGGATCTGGCCTAAAGGCAGTGTGGATATGTGCAATCAGGCAGTTATAGGAAATATCTTAGTGCTCACCAAAATCAGAATGACTCCACTTTGTCAGCCAGGATTTACTTTCATATCTAGAGGTAGATATGAAAGTTTCACTGTCATTTTATCCCTATTAATTCCAATACTTAGTAGTAAAATTACTATTACGCATACTGCAACAGGCCCCTAGCCAAAGGGGATGTGTGGGGTCGATTACAAAAAAGTCCAATGTGATCTGTGCCTCAAGTTGGCAAAACTTGCTTGAGCAAAGCAGAGGATAAATATAGTCCTCCACCAAGTTCTGGGTGGATAGCCAGGCAACAATACTAAAATGGGTTATCTTCTAACTACTTTGCTACATTCCCTCAGCTTTGAAATTTTTGGCCCTGGGGGATGTCCGATCATATAACTCTTACCTCACTGACGTAGAAGGGAAAATGCCTTCCTGTTCTCTAATGAATACATAAAATCTCAAGCATATGTGACCTCCAATCAGATTTTTTAAATAGAAAATTTGGCAATAATGTATAATATATGATTACCTTCTTTACGTATATGTAAGCTCTCTCTATGGAAAGGGCACAAAAGTCTTAGTGTAACTTCCTTAAAAGCAATAGACAACCGTCATCTGCTAATCCCACTGTTTGCTAAGGGGAGGACAGTCACTGCGTGGTGATGTCAGAGGAATTTGTGCACATAGAGAGGCTTTCCTGAGAATCTCCCAAAGTGAGGTCAGTGTCAAGCCTGTATGTGAATGTAAATGTTCTACGCACACATAGGCACTAAACAACTGAAACAGACCTCAGAGACCGCTACAGATGCAGTGTTGGGATGGAGAAGAGCAGTGGTCTGTGGCTTGGCAGAACTTACTTGCAGGAAGATGACACATGTTATCTGTAATAAAGGTGAAAACACTTTGCAAAGCACTTGCCTTTAGCTAACATTCAGAAAGTGTTGTGGCACAGCTAACCATTCGATCATCCACATAAAAACCTGGATATCCAGCAACCATCACTAAGCAGTTTCTCAGTCACCAGGAATAAAAGATGATTAAGACATGGTCCCTGTACCGACAGGGTACGCAGCTTGGTGAAAGAAATAGACAATGCAGTACTTATCTGCAAAGACAAAATTAAGCACTGAGTCTACAGAAGCTGAGAGAGGTGCAATTAAGTCAACCTGGATAGGAGCTGGGGAATAAGAGAAGCCTCATGAGGGAGATGGCTCTAGGGGAATCCTGAGGAATACATAGGATAGCTGGGAGAAAGTGGGGTGAGAAAGTAATACACTGGGCAGAAGGGATGGAGATATGGAGACACAGAGATTAGAAAGAATATGGCATAGATGAGAAATGCAAATGATTCAATATGGCTAGCTCATGGAATGTGAAAATAAAATATGAGGCTGGGAAAAAAAGCAGGGACTAGTTCATGGAAGGCCATGTTTAGGTATTTGGACTTGATCCTACAGCCGATGGAGAACCTCTGAATAATATAGGTAGGAGAAACATGATCACATTCAGCAGCCTAAAAACAACCAAAGACTGGCGGCTTCTCTCTCTCTCTCTCTCTCTCTCTCTCTCTCTCTCTTTTTTTTTACTACTATCCATTTCTGAGACACCTGTTTCCTGCCATCTGTTAACTCTGGGTTATATTTCTCCATGATGTGACTAATGCCAATTATCAGTCTTGAAATATTTCCCAGATAAATGATGGTGAATATGTTATAAGAATTATCTGCTGTTTGGCAAGCCTTTTCTTCATTTCCCTCAGTTACTTCCTAATCTCAGATGCAATCATTCTCCTTCTGAATGACTAATGTACTCATGTTTTCCCTGTTTTTGTTAAGGATTCAACTTGTTTCTTGTGGCTGCTCATGAATTTGGTCATTCACTGGGGCTCTCTCACACCAATGATCAAACAGCTTTGATGTTCCCAAATTATGTCTCCCTGGATCCTAGCAAATACCCACTTTCTCAGGATGATATCAATGGAATACAATCCATCTATGGTGAGCAACAAATCTGAATATATGTGAACTGAATTGAAAGCCTTCCAGGGAGGAAGTTGAGAAAATCACTTCTTGAAATATTATCATGAAGAAAATATTCTCTTGGGTAAGATCCTTCTGTAGGTATTTCTACATGCCTTCTTAGTTCACTAAGGTATTTCTTTTCTCATCAAAGGAAGTCCACCTAAGACACCTGCTAAGCCAAAGGGACCCACTGTACCCCATGCCTGTGACCCCGATTTGACTTTTGATGCTATCACCACTTTCCGCAGAGAAGTAATGTTCTTTAAAGGCAGGTAAACCCATTCCCTTAAACACCTCAACTTCCTATGAAGCTTTTTCTTTTCAAGAGATTTGGGGATAAGAGAGCTGTGGGGGTAGTGAGAATATGTGCCTTTGCTTTTCATTTTATAACTGCCCATATTGTTTGAATGTTTTATTCTGTGCACATATCTCTTACTTGTTTGATAAATTAATTTTTAAATGTTTTTAAGCAAATTTTAAAATTGCCATTGAAACAGAGTCTACTTTCAGTGACTTCTTAGCTAAAATAACACACCACTCCTGGTGGTGTGCTGGAGGTGGCTTATACTATTTCAGGATCCAATTGTTAAATTTTCAAGAATTTTGTAAACTAGTTCACATCACTTTGGTAGCTTGAAACTGGCCATGGTTGGAATATTTACACCCTGGAAATCATCAAATGATAAAAATTAGGGGTTTTTCCTACCTGGAGAGCCAATTGTTAAATACGCATCGACAGACCTTTCCTTGAAGCCGAATCAACAGTGTTAGCTGTGGTAGGAAATCTCTTCTCTCACTATGTATAATTTACTGCACTTAACTTGCAACGTGGTGTGTCAATTATGTATACCATGACCATATTTTCAGAACAGAGTATCAAGACATACACCATCTGACAAGGATATAGGGGCAAAAGAAAAGAATATCTGAAATCAGACTCCTGCCACCCACAACTATGTAGCACTGTAATTACATGCTGTCACCACCATGCTCTTAATAGTTGAGGCTGAGAGACCACTTGTCAGGGATGGGTAGCCAGCATGGGAAGGAAAATGGACTATATGGATTTTTCAAGTCCTCCTCATAGGCTCAGAACTTTACAGCCAGAAGGGAAATCTGAGGAAATATTTAGCCATGTGAATAATAACATTTCTTTATTCTAGCAAACATCAGCACCAAAAAATTCTTCTTAGATTGCTTGGTATTGGTTTAGAATGTTGGGAATTGCTGCTTTGGCAAAACTGAGGTGATTGAGCACACTGAGAACTATTTATGAGATTTCCATGGGTATTTTGCTACTCTAAGTTCCCAAAAGAGTGGGCACAAAGTCATGTCCTGACCTTGGTAGTCCAAAGGGTAGAATTGAACTCATAACCACCTAAATTTGCTGAGGAAATTTGTATTAATGCCATAAATTGTTTGAGGAAAATATCAACCAATTAGATAAGGAACAAGTGTCAGTTTGCAGCATTTTCATTGAAATAGATATATATACACTGTGTATAAAGTATGGTTTTCTGTCTAACACAGGCATCTATGGAGGATCTACTATGATATCACTGATGTTGAATTTGAATTGATCTCTTCATTCTGGCCATCTCTGCCAGCTGATATTCAAGCTGCATATGAGAACCCCAAAGACAAGATTCTGGTTTTTAAAGGTAATTTTACCCATCATTATTCCTCTTCTCCTTCTGGTTGCCTGAACTGTTCAGTGGGTATTTTAGTGCAAGGAATACAATCTTCATGAATGAGCAAAACAGACAGGGCTTCTGCCCTGACCTTAGGTTCCTATCCTAAAGAATAACTATCCAAGGATTCTCGGTGGTTGTGAAGATAAACACCATCCCAACAGCACAGGAGAAAAGAAAACTGTATAACAAAAACTAAAAGGTGTTTTTTTCTGAAAAATAAAGGTAACCCATTTCTCTTCTATGTTCCCTTTTTACTCGGGTTGCTAGACATGGCAAATAAAAATAAAAGATGCTTTGAATTTTGGACAAACAACAAAATAATTTTTTAATATAAGTATGTCCTTTGCAATATTTTGGATATACTTATACCAAAAATTAGTCATTGTTTATTTGAAATTCAGATTCAATTGGTATCTAATATTCAAATTAGCAACCCTACTTTTTATATGGGTTTCACCAGATTACTTGCCTTTGAGAACACTTGGGTGCTGAAATTTTGGAGAACATGTCCAAATATACTTGACTGTTTTGTCAGAGTTGGAAAGAATTAATACAATGAATTCAGTTGACATGGGTATGCACACTACTAACTATAGGTATGTATTATTTGTGTAATGTTAATGACATAAGCAGCTAAAGAAAGCAGTAAGAATAAATGGAGACATAAGATTACTAAATCTCTAAGCACTGAACCTGAAAGGAACTAAGCATCTAATTATTTTCAAACTTCTTAAGACAGCTATTTCTCCCTTTAGGAAATAAATCAGAAGATAATCACTTTCTCTCTTCCTAGATGAAAACTTCTGGATGATCAGAGGATATGCTGTCTTGCCAGATTATCCCAAATCCATCCATATACTTGGATTTCCAAGACGTGTGAAGAAAATTGATGCAGCTGTCTGTGATCGAAACACAAGAAAAACCTACTTCTTTGTGGGCATTTGGTGCTGGAGGCAAGTCTACAGACAATTGACCCTTTGTTTTACTCTGGAAAAAAATATCCAGATAACTTTACTTTAACATGGGCAAAAATAAAATTAACCTACAGTCTTCCTAAAGTGTTATCTTGAAGGCAATCTCAGGTGGATGGCATTCGCCAAACAAAAGAATGTTTCAATCAGTTCAAAGATCTTTCTCCAAGTTAAAAAGATAAAATCATAAAGCTGGTGATGCCAACCAAACCACCAATGACAAACATATCTAGTCAAAATCTTTGAAACTCCAGGATGAGCTCTTATTTTGATTTAACAGTTCCACAGAATAGCATCAATCTGGCAAATTATGTGGCTTTTTCCCCTCATAATTCCTTGCTTTCAAGACATTATAAGTGATTTAACCAAACATAATCTTTGCCATTTTTATTTTATTATTGATCCAACTTGTTTTCTTCCAGTAGGACTACTTTTTTTTTCTACATCTTTGCTTGACTCCAAGGAGGCAGTAAAAACTAAGCCCTCCCCCTCCAAAACTAAGATCCCCTGAAAACCTTTCAAATCCATGTCTCCAGGTATGATGAGTTACCCAAACCATGGACAAAGGGTGTCCATACAGGGTGGTAAAAATACTTTCCAGGAATTGGTCTCCAAGTGGATGCTGCTTTCCAACATAAAGGTAAGTGCCTGACTATAAGGATACTTGGAAGACTTTGCTGACTGTGAAATAAGACAGCATGAAATCTTAAATGTTTCGATTTTAACGTCATTTTATTACTCTAGAGTACATGTAAATAATAATAAACTTTAATCTGAGGGCCTTATCAAAAACTGAATAGTAAGTTCTGAATTATATTCTCTGTCATACTATTTCAAAACTGCAAAAAGTACCAAAATTAACTATCACTGATCCAAGATACCTTATAAAAATACCCCCGAAGAGGTTTAAGTGTGAAAAATGACTAAGCACATGAAGTGAGTAGTGATTCTCAATCTTAATGTACATAGTTTAATATACATAGCTTGGGGTTATGAAACTACAAGTTCCTTAGAGTTTCTGAGGCAGTAGGATTGTGGGTAAGATCCAGGAATATATAGTCTTAAAAGAACCTCAAGCAATTTAATGCATCAGTTCAGCTACTATATCTTCAGAGACAACAAACCAGACCACGCAGTAAGCAGGAGTCTAAACATGTTTTTGAGTAACACCATCTGTTATTCTTGTGAAATCTAACATGGAACCTCAAAAGCTATAACAGATTAACCAGAGCAACACTAGGAAAATGAGGATGTAGGGACCAAGGCCATACTCTCATTTCTCCCCCTCTCTGAGACACTTTTTTGAAACCTAGTTTGAGAACCTCTGGCATAAACCACAGTCTGACTAGAAAGGTAGTAAGCCCTTGAAACTCATGTTTCATACCTTGGCTTTTTTTTCAGGGAAATAAAAATAATATTTCTCATGTGACTGAGCAGAGTAAAATGTATCTATATATGTATCTATATAGTTACACATTTATTTTCTCTCCATATAATGTTCAGTCATTTTATTCTATATTCATAAAATTTTAAAGTGTGGAATCATTGTATAGTGGTGCAAAGTAACTAATCATAATTCTCTCTCTCTAGGATTCTTCTATTTCTTCCGTAGATCAAAGCAATTTGAATATGACCCTAAGGCAAAGAACGTTACCCGAATAATGAAAACCAATACTTGGTTTCAATGCAGAGAACCATTAAATTCATCATCTGATTTTACTATCAGCGAGGAAAATGTACATTCAGGGGGAGTGGAGATGTTTTATCATAAGAATTTAAACTTGCTTATTTTCAGTATTGTTCATGTGCTGAAAAATTACAGTTATCAATAAATTCATAGACCTAAAATAAAGCTCAAGGGGTCTTTTAATCTGAACTCTGCTTCAAAGGAGAATAGAACTATTCTTTAACATCAAGTTGCCAGTCCTAGTTCTAAATATCTATCTAGTTAAGAGTCAAACAGCTTTTTGAGCTTCCTGATTCTTTTTACAGGAAGTTATGTATAAACAAAACTCTCACTGGACTTTAAACATATTTTATGCTCTGTAGACTTGAAGAAGCAAGACGTTTGTTATAATAACAAAATACTGAAGACATTTATTAAACCAATCTTTAGCATTCTATTTTGTCTGGACCTTCGGAGTTGGAGAAGCTTGATAAACTGCATCCCTCATCCCTACCCATGTTCTGAACCAACTGAGAAATAACATACAGTTGGGAGAGTAAAATACCACCTTTATTACTGAAAAGCTTATATTGGAGAATGTATCTGTGGACAAGCAAGCTTCCTAATATCAAATTCTAGAGTGAGCTATACTTACAAGTCATGGGAAGAACTGGAAAGCACCATGCCTCCCCAAGAAAAAGTGAGCTGCCTACAGACTACATGGAGCCCAAAGAGAAAGAAACAAGGATGGAGCTACATGTGTCTAGTTTCTGCTCCCAAATTCACCATTCAAATAAGTTATTCTACCTACCAAAGATAGGAGTGAGAGCCTAGAGAGATGCAGGAAGTGTTACACTAAAGATGATCCCCCAACAATTAAGAAACTAGCAGGAGTAGGAAAGTAGTGTTCCTTCCAGCCCTCCCAACCCCACCCCAAGCATAGACCAATACAATGAATCATTCCTTAGAAAGTTTAAAAGCAAGTTGTGTGCACACTGATCTCATATAAAAGAAATGTAGAGATTTCTTGTGTTTCCTGTGTATATGGGTCAACTGGGCTTAAACCTATTGGTAGAAATTTCCTTTCATCTTTATATGTATCTGTTGTATGTTTAGAAACCCAACCATGTACCTGTTGGTTAAGTTTTACCTTTACACCCTCAAAGCTAAATGCTTAGCAAAGCTCTACATTAATTTTCTGTCCCAAAAGATGGGAGGTTGTCAGTTGAACTTGATTCTGATTAGGTGATGGATTGAGTAGTGTCAACTGATAGAAAATAAGCACAGAATATCTCAGGAATTCCTACAGTTAGTCCTCCAAATCACACATTTTTTTCCTTGGGTTAAGTATTACCAGATTCCTAAAAGAAAGGGATATAAGAGGAGCTTTAAGATGGAGGAAGAGTAAGAAGTGGACATCACCTTCCTCCCCACAAATACATCAGAAATACATCTATATGTGGAACAATTCCTACAGAACACCTACTGAATCCTGGCAGAAGAACTCAGACCTCCCAAAAGGCAAGAAACTCCCCACATATTTGGGTAGGGTAAAAGAAAAAAGAAAAAACAGAGACAAAAGACCAGGGATGGGAGTGGCGCCAGTGGGAGAGAGCTGTGAAAGAGGAAAGGTTTCCACACACTAGGAAACCCCTTCACGGTTGGAGATGGAGGCGGGGAAGCTTCAGAGCCACAGAGGAGAGTGCAGCAACAGGGCTGCAGAGGGCAAAGCAGTGAGATCCCTGCACAGAGGATCGCTGCTGACCAGTGCTCATCAGCCCGAGAGGCTTGTCTGCTCACTCACCAGGGCAGGTGGGGGCTGGGAGCTGAGGCTCTGGTTTCGGAGGTCAGATCCCAGGGAGAGAACTGGGGTTGGCTGCGTGAACACAGCTTGAAAGGGGCTAGTGCGCCACAGCTAGCCGGGAGGGAGTCCAGGAAAAAGTCTGGAACTGCCTGAGAGGCAAGACTTTTTCTTGCCTCTTTGTTTCACGGTGTGCAAGGAGAGGGTATTAAAAGTGTCATCTAAATGAGCTCCAGAGACGGGTGCGAGCTGCGGCTATCAGCGCAGACCCCAGAGACGGGCATGAGATGCTAAGGCTGCTGCTGCACCACCAAGAAGCATGTGAGCAAGCACAGATCACTATCCACACGTCCCCTCCTGGGAGCCTACGCAGCCTGCCACGTCCAGGGTCCCATAATCCAGGTACAACTTCCCCTGGAGAACAAACAGCACACCTCAGGCTGTTGCAACTTCACACTGGCCTCTGCCACTGCAGGCTTACCCCACATTCCGTACCCCTCCATCCCCCCAGCTTGAGTGAGTCAGAGCACCCCAATCAACTGCTACTATAACCCCATCCTGTCTGAATGGGAACAGATGTCCTCAGGCGACCTACATGCAGAGGTGAGGCCAAATCCAAAGCTGAACACCAGGAGCTGTGTGAACAAAGAAGAGAAAGGGAAATTTCTCCCAGCAGCCTCAGGAGTAGTGGATTAAATCTCCACAATCAACTTGATGTACCCTGCATCTGTGGAATACCTGAATAGACAATGAATCATCCCAAAATGAGGCGGTGGACTTTGGGAGCAACGATATATATATATGTTTTCCTTTTTTCCTATCAGTGAGTGTGTACGTGTATGCTTCTGTGTGTGCTTTGTCTGTATAGCTTAGCTTTTACCATCTGTCCTAGGGTTCTGTCTGTCCGTTTTTTTGTTTTGTATTTATTTTTGTTATTGTTGTTGTTTGTTTGTTTCAGTATAGTTTTTAGTGCTTGTTATCAGTAGTGGATTTGATTTTTGGTTTGGTTGCTCTCTTCTTTCTTTTTTTATTACTTTTAAATTTTTTTAACTTTTAATAATTATATTTTATTTTAATAACTTCATTTTATTTTATTTTTTCTCTCTTTCTTTTTCTTTCTTTCTCCCTTTCATTCTGAGCCATGTGAATGACAGGGTCATGGTGCTCCAGCCAGGTGTCAGGCCTGTGCCTCTGAGGTGGAGAGCTGAGTTCAGGACATTGGTTCACCAGAGACCTCCCAGCTCCAAGTAATATCAAATGCCGAAAATCTCCCAGAGATCTCCATCTCAACGTTAAGGCCCAGCTCCACTCAAAGACCAGCAAGCTACAATGCTGGACACCCTATGCCAAACGAGCAAGACAGGAACACAACCTCACCCACAAGCAGAAAGGCTGCCTAAAATAAGGTCACAGACAACCCAAAACTCACCACCAGATGCAGACCTGCCCACCAGAAAGATAAGATCCAGCCTCAACCACCAGAACACCAGCACTATTCCCCTCAACAAGGAAGCCTACACAACCCACTGAAACAACTTTAGCCATTGGCGGCAGACACCAAAAACAACGGGAACTACAAACCTGCAGCCTGAAAAAAGGAGACACCAAACACAGTAAGTTAAGCAAAATGAGAAGACAGAGAAACACACAGCAGATGAAGGAGCAAGGTAAAAACCCACCAGACCAAACAAATGAAGACGAAATAGGCTGTCTACCTGAAAAAGAATTCAGAGCAATAATGATACAGATTACACAAAATCTAGGAAATAGAATGGAGAAAATACAAGAAACGTTTAACAAGGACCTAGAAGAACTAAAGAGCAAAAAAAAAAAAAAGGGGGGGGGGGAACAACACAATAAATGAAATTAAAAATTCTCTAGAAGAAATCAGTAGCAGAATAACTGAGACAGAAGAATGGTAAGTGACCTGGAAGATAAAATAGTGGAAATCACTACTGCAGAGAAGAATAAAGAAAAAGAATGAAAAGAATTGAGGACAGTCTCAGAGACCTCTGGGACAACACTAAATGCACCAACATTCGAATTATAGGGGTCCCAGAAGAAGAAGAGAGAAAGAAGGGACTGAGAAAATATTTGAAGAGATTATAGGTAAAAATTTCCCTAATATGGGAAAGGAAATAGTCAATCAAGTCCAAGAAGTTCAGAGAGTCCCACACAGGATAAATCCAAGGAGAAACACACCAAGACACATATTAATCAAACAATCAAAAATAAAATACAAAGAAAAAATATTAAAAGCAGCAAGGGAAAAACAGAAAATAACATACAAGGGAATCCCCATAAGGTTAACAGCTGATCTTTCAGCAGAAACTCTGCAAGCCAGAAGGGAATGGCAGGACATATTTAAAGTGATGAAAGAGAAAAACCTACAACCAAGATTATGCTACCCAGCAAGGATCTCATTCAGATTTGATGGAGAAACTAAAACCTTTACAAACAAGCAAAAGCTAAGAGAATTCAGCACCACCAAACCAGCTTTACAAAAAAATGCTAAAGGAATTTCTCTAGGCAGGAAACACAGAGAAGGAAAAGACCTACAATAACAAACCCAAAACAATTACAAAGATGGTAATAGGAACATACATATAGAAACTTACCTTAAATGTAAATGGATTAGATGCTACAACCAAAAGACAGAGATTGGCTGAATGGATACAAAAACAAGACCTGTATATATGCTGTCTACAAAAGACCCACTTCAGACTCAGGGACACATAGAGACTGAAATTGAGGGGATGGAAAAAGATATTGCATGCAAATGGAAATTAAAATAAAGCTGGAACAGCAACTCTCATATCAGACAAAATAGACTTTAAAATAAAGTCTATTACAAGAGAAAAAGAAAGACACTACATAATGATCAAGGGATCAATCCAAGAAGCAGATATAACAATTGTAAATATTTATGCATCCAGTATAGGAGCAACTCAATACATAAGGCAAATGCTAACAGCCTTCAAAGGGGAAATCGACAGTAATAAATTGTAGAGGATTTCAACACTCAATTTTCACCAATGGACACATCAACCAAAATGAAATAAACAAGGAAACACAAGCTTTAAATGATACATTAAACAAGATAGACTTAATTGATATTTATAGAATATTCCATCCAAAAATAAAAGAATACACTTTCTTCTCAAGTGCTCATGGAACATCCTCTAGGATAAATCATATCTTGGGTCACAAACCAAGCCTTGGTAAATTTAAGAAAATTGAAATCATATCAAGTATCTTTTCCGACCACAACACTATGAGGCTAGATATCCATTACAGGAAAATATCTGTAAAAAATACAAACACATGGAGGTTAAACAGTACACTACTTAATAACCAAGAGATCATTGAAGAAATCAAAGAGGAAATCAAAAAATACCTAGAAAAAAATGACAGTGAAAACACAACCCAAAAACCTATGGGATGCAGCAAAAGCAGTTCTAAGAGGGAAGTTTATAGCAATACAATCCTACCTTAAGATACAAGAAACATCTCAAATGAACAACCTAACTTTACAACTAAAGCAATTAGAGAAAGAAGAACAAAAATACCCCAAAGTTAGCAGAAGGAAAGAAATCATAAAAATCAGTCAGAAATAAATGAAAAAGAAATGAAGGAAACGATAACAAAGATTAATAAAACTAAAAGTTGGTTCTTTGAGAAGATAAAAAAATTGATAAACCAGACTCATCTAGAAAAAAAGGGAGAAGACTCAAATCAATAGAATTAGAAATGAGAAAGGAAGAGTAACAACTGACACTGCAGAGATACAAAGGATCATGAGAGATTACTACAAGCAACTCTATGCCAATAAAATGGACAATCTGGAAGAAATGGACAAATTCTTAGAAAAGCACAACTGTCTGAGACTGAACCAGGAAGAAATAGGACATATGAACAGACCAATCACAGACACTGAAATTGAGACTGTGACTAAAAATCTTCCAACAAACAAAAGCCCAGGACCAGATGGCTTCATAAGTGAATCCTATCAAACATTTAGAGAAGAGCTGACACCTATCCTTCTCTAACTCTTCTAAGTAGCAGAGGAGCAGCACTCCCAAGCTCATTCTATGAGGCCACCATCACCCTGATACCAAAATTAGACAAAGATGTCACAAGGAAAGAAAACTACAGGCCAATATCACTGATGAACATAGATGCAAAAATTCTCAACAAAATACTTGCAAACAGAATCCAAGAGCACATTAAAAGGATCATACACCATGATCAAGTGGGGTTTAGCCCAGGAATGCAAGAATTCTTCAATATATGCAAATCAATCAATGTGATACACCATATTAACAATTGAAGAATAAAAACCATATGATCATCTCAATAGATGTAGAAAACACTTTTTAACAAAATTCAACACCCAATTATGATAAAACCCTCCAGTAAGTAGGCATAGAGGTAACTGACCTCAACATAATAAAGGCCGTATATGACAAACCCACAGCCAACATCGTCCTCAATTGTGAAAATCTGAAACCATTTCCACTAAGATTAGGAACAAGACAAGGTTGCCCACTCTCACCACTATTATTCAACATTGTTTTGGAAGTTTTAGCCACAGCAATCAGAGAAGAAAAAGAAATAAAAGGAACACAAATTGGAAATGAAGACATAAAACAGTCACTGTTTGCAGATGACATAATATTCTAATAGAGAATCCTACAGATGCTACCAGTAAACTACTAGAGCTAATCAATGAATTTGGTAAAGTAGCTGGATACAAAATTGATGCACAGTAATCTCTTGCATTCCTATACACTAAGGATGAAAAATCTGAAAGTGAAATGAAGGAAACACTCCCATTTACCATTGCAACAAAAAGAATAAAATACCTAGGAGTAAACCTACCTAAGGAGAAAAAAGACCTGTATGCAGAAAACTATAAGACAGTGATGAAAGAAAACAGATGGAGAGATATACCATGTTCATTGATTGGAAGAATCAATATTGTGAAAATGATTATACTACCAAAAGCAATCTACAGATTCAACGCAATCCCTATCAAACTACCAATGGCATTTTTCACAGAACTAGAACAAAAAACCTCACAATTTGCATGGAAACACAAAAGAACCCGAATAGCAAAAGCAACTTTGAGAAAGATAAACAGAGCTGGAGGAATCAGGCTCCCTGACTTTAGACTATACTACAAAGCTATAGTAATCAAGACAGTATGGTACTGGCACAAAAACAGAAATACAGATCAATGGAACAGGATAGACAGCCCAGAGATAAACCCACGTACATATGGTCACCTTATTTTTGATAAAGGAGGACAGAAAATACAACAGAGAAAAGACAGCCTCTTCAATAAGTGGTGTTGGGAAAC
This sequence comes from Phocoena sinus, assembly GCF_008692025.1. Classification (NCBI taxonomy): domain Eukaryota; kingdom Metazoa; phylum Chordata; class Mammalia; order Artiodactyla; family Phocoenidae; genus Phocoena; species Phocoena sinus. Next base: position 30,534,899 of record NC_045770.1, read on the forward strand.
CTGGACAGCTACATGTAAAAGAATGAAATTAGAACACTCCCTAACACCATACACAAAAATAAACTCAAAATGGATTAAAGACCTAAACGTAAGGCCAGACACTGTCTAACTCTTAGAGGAAAACATAGGCAGAAAGCTCTATGACATAAATCACAGCAAGATCCTTTTTGACCCACCACCTAGAAAATGGAAATAAGAACAAAAACAGACAAATGGGACCTAATGAAACTTAAAAGGTTTTGCACAGCAAAGGAAACCATAAACAAGACCAAAAGACAACCCTCAGAATGGGAGAAAATATTTTCAAGTGAAGCAACTGACAAAGGATTAAACTCCAAAATATACAAGCAGCTCATACAGCTCAATATCAAAAAAACAAACAACCCAATCCAAAAATGGGCAGAAGACCTAAATAGACATTTCTCTAAAGAAGATATACAGATTGCCAACAAACACATGAAAGGATGCTCAACATCATTAATCATTAGAGAAATGTAAATCAAAACTACAATGTGATATCACCTCATACTGGTCAGAATGGCCATCATCAAAAAATCTTCAAACAATAAATGCTGGAGAGGGTGTGAAGAAAAAGGAACCCTCTTACACTGTTTTTGGGAATTTAAATTGATACAGCCACTATGGAGAACAGTATGGAGGTTCCTTAAAAAACTAAAAATAGAACTACCATTCAACCCAGCAATCCCATTACTGGGCATATACCCTGAGAAGACCATAATTCAAAAAAGACATGTAGCACAATGTTCATTGCAGCACTATTTACAATAGCTAGGACATGGAAGCAACCTAAGTGTCCATCGACAGATGAATGATAAAGAAGATGTGGCACACGTATACAATGGAATATTACTCGGCCATAAAAAGAAATGAAATTGAACTAGTTGTTGTGAGGTGGATGGACCTAGAGTCTGTCATACAGAGTGAAGTAAGTCAGAAAGAGAGAGACAAATACCGTATGCTAACACATATATATGGAATCTAAAGGAAAAAAAATGGTTCTGAAGAACTTAGGCGCAAGACAGCAATAAAGACACAGATTTAGAGAATGGACTTGAGGACGCAGGGAAGGGGAAGCGTAAGCTGGGATGACGTGAGAGCATGGCATGGACATATATACACTACCAAATGTAAAACTGATAGCTAGTGGTAAGCAGCCTCATAGCACAGGGAGATCCGCTCGGTGCTTTGTGACCACCTAGAGGGGTGGGATAGGGAGGGTGGGAGGGAGGGAGACACAAGAGGGAAGAGATATGGGGATATATGTATATGTATAGCTGATTCAATTTGTTATAAAGCAGAAACTAACACACCATTGTAAAGCAGTTATACTCCAATAAAGATGTTAAAAAATAAGTAAATACCACAATAAAATGAATCACATGAAAAACAGAAAAAGAAAGGGATATAGAAAAGAGTGATTTCATCTTTGAAGCAGAAAGTAAATTTTAAGAAGTGCAGCTTAATACATAGCATGTAGGAGATAGTAGGTGCATCTTTCAAAAAAAATACTGCTGAAATAATCAAATATACAAACATGTTAAAAAAAAGGAAACTTCAATTCTTAACTCACACTGTTCACAAAAACTAACTAAAAATGGGTCATAGACCTCTAAATAGAAGAATTAAAACTATAAAACTTCTAGAAGAAAATATTTTTTTAAATGTTGTGATCTTGGATCAAGCAAAGATTTTTAGATAGGACATAAAAAGTGTGAACCATAAAAGAAAAAATTGATGAATTAAACTTCATCAACATTTAAAAGCCTTGCTTTTCAGGGCTTTCCTGGTGGTGCAGTGGTTAAGAGTCCGCCTGCCGATGCAGGGGACACGGGTTCGTGCCCCAGTCCGGGAATATCCCACATGCCGTGGAGCGGCTCCACCCGTGAGCCATGGCCGCTGAGCCTGCGCGACTGGAGCCTGTGCTCCACAACGGGAGAGGCCACAACAATGAGAGGCCCGCGTACCACACACACACACACAAAAACCTTGCTTTTCAAAAAAGAAGGAAAAGCCACACTTTGGGAGTAAATATTTTCAAAAAATATAAATGTGATAAAGTACTTCTATCCTGAATATATAAAGAATGCTTCTAACTTGAAAATAAGAAGACAAACAGCTCAGTTTTTTAAATGGCTAAAATATTTGCTATATGAGTGGCAAACAAACACATGAAACGATATTCAACATCTTAACCATTAGGAAAATTCTAATTAAAACCACAATGGGATACTACTACATACCCACCAGAATGTTTAAAAGACTGAAAATACCAAATGTTGACAAGATGTAGTAGAGTAACTGGAACTCTCTTAGAGCATTGGTGAGAATGAAAAATGATGCAGGCATTTTGGAAAATAGTCTGGCTGTTTCTTATAAAATTAAACATATACATGTCACATGACGCAATGACCTCACTCCTAAACGTTTATCCAAGAAAAATGAAAACATAGTCACATAACTGGTTGCACATAAATGTTCATGATAGCTTTATTTATGATATATAAAACCTGGAAACAACCCAAATGTCTATGAATTAGTGAATGGATAAACTGTGGTACATCCCACGGACAACTACTCAGCAGTAAAAAGTAACAAATGAATGATACATGCAACAATATGCATGCATCTCAAAAGCATTATGTTAAATGAAAGAAGACAGACACAAAAGACCACATATCATATGATTTCATTTATATGAAAAATTATAAAGGCAAAACTATAATGATAGAAAACAGATGGCTGGTTGCCAGGGGCCTGAAGTGGAGGAAGGGACTGACTACAAAGGAACATGTGTGATGGAAATGTTCAATATCATGATTATGGTGGTGGTGACACTACTGAATATATATTTTTTAAGACTGTACACCTAAAATTAGTGAATTTTATTGTACATTAATTCTACTTCAACATTGCTTATTAGAAAAAGTAGTGCAAGTTAGTACTTAACATGAAGTAGATTTTCAAATGTTGATCAGTCTTGTTTTGTTTCCTGACATCTATTCTCAGTCTGTGGCATAAATACCTGTGATATTTGGAGAGCATCTGAAATTGCACTCAGATTTGCTTATGGGCAGTTACTGTCTCCTTGATTTTCAAGAAAAAATTTGATACAACTATAAGAATAATCCTATTTTCAACCCAGTGGAATATCTAAAAACAGTTTTCCAAGGAACCTGTGTTGACTATTAGAGCAATGTTAAAGATTTATAAGTATAACCCATAGGTCAGGTGATATCACTCATCCTTTGATATTTAAATGAACTTGACTTCAAAAATCCTATGGAGTTTTCTAAGGCCCTCCACCAAGCAGTTGGGGGAAAGCGTTCTTATTCTTAATGTCCTTTAGCCAACCCAACGCTCAGTCATCTCTCCAGTCACTTCTGCCCTGGACTCCACCCTCGGTCTCCCCTGTCTGACCACCTCCCTGCTTTGCCCTCTATGAGGAACCCAAGTTCCTCCTTATTTATTTTTCTTTTTAAACATAAAGCAGTTAAGTTGTAACTTTGTTTACTGTTTCTTGAACATGCCATCAGGGCCTCCCTTTTCTTGGAAAAGCAGCTTATTTTTTCTCCCAGAGAAGAATACCAAAATACACTTTGACCTTGCTTCATAAAGAAGACGTTTTAGTTTCCTTTTGCTAGCCTGGAGGCTGGGATGAGTATGGGCTTGGGAGCCAGACTGCTTAGGCTTGCAGTCTGCTTAGGCTTCCTCCATTTAACAGCTGTGGGACCTTGGGCAAATTACTGACCTCTCTGTGCCTTGGGTTCTCCATTTGTGAAAGGAGGATGGTAAGAAACCCAGACACTGAACAACTGGTCACATATGGCTCGTAGAATCAGCACTTAAGGCATAGTGTCAGATAAGTGTGAGCCATCATTACTGTAATTAGGTAAGTTAAACAGTTTATCCAAAAGTACAAACAGTTGGAAAAACTAGAAGCCTGCTGTACCACACACATACTGGGAACAAATTAACTGGAACAGCAAACTTTGTTTTCTCAAGGACCTGTGATCATGTCCTGAAAGAAAGAAACAACTTTAAAAACAAGCATGAACAAGACTATGTCAACAAATATTATTCATTTTGGAGATATGAGCAGCTGAGATGGAACAAATAAATTCACACACAGAGAATGTATTGAATTCTTCTTGCCCCGGGACAAGGAGAGAAACTCATCATAACCTTTCTATTATTTACCATGGATGGACTCTCCTAAGACTCTCACCTGAATTAACCATTTGTCCCAGAGGAAAACAGCATGATTTATTGTTGTTTTGGGTTTTGGTCTTGCAGTTTTTTTGAACACATGACATATATACATATATATATATATTTAGGCTGTTCTGGGTCTTCACATGGGCTTCAGAGCATGTGGGCTCAGTAGTTGCAGCTCACGGGCTCTCTAGTTGTGGCATGCAGGCTTAATTGCCCCACAGCATGTGGCATCTTAGTTCCCCACCCAGGGATCAAACCCATGTCCCCTGCATTGGAAGGCAGATTCTTAGCCACTGGACCACCAGGGAAGTCCCGTGAACACATGACATACATTTGGGCTTGAAATTCAGCCCCTTGTTTGTCTTCACATATAGAGAATCTTAAAAATGAAGATCAGCACCTAAGAAATATCTTCAACATACTTAAATTGTCATAATATCATAAATTTGGGGTCTTTATTCACTCACTACCCAATACTAGTCTATCCGAAGTTTCCACATGAAAATAAAAATCCACTTTGAATCACTTAGATTTAGAATTTGATCTCTAGGAGCATCAAACAAATACAAACAAGACAGTCAACAATGAATTTAAGACCTCTTTACAGTGATAAGTTTCCAGAACAGAGAAGTGTTTCTGTCCGACTACTATTTATAGTTTCATGCAGTATTTATTGCTTAATTGACAATAAGGTCAAATTTGGTTTTAATCCTGAGATTTGACAAATTAATGATTTTTTTCCATTTTTTAATAAATTACAGTGCTCAATTTTACCAGCAACAAATAGAAGCATTTATCTTCAAAGTTTGCTTTATTGTTTTGATACACTGAATTTAGAATTTCAGGTTTCCTGAACTATTTTTAAAACTTAGAAGCAAAAAGAATCAAATAGAAAGTATTTCAAATGACAAATTCATGAAGATGAAATGGAAACTAAATGAGTCTAAAAGCTTCAGGAAATATGATACAAGGGATTCGAAGGAATCACATATGAAAATGCATCATAAATTATAAGGTTCTTCATATGAATGTGTTCTTCTCAGGAGTCTTGCATTATAAAATCTGTTAAGATGGATTTCATGTAGCTTGGTACATTGTTATTTTTCACATAACAGTTACCTTGATATTATAATTGTTAATCAGTCTCAATTATTCAATATGTGTTTAATGCCTGCTATAAGTCAGGTGCACTGTCTGTTGAGACATATTCTCTCATTCATCAAATATTTATTCACTGCCTACTATGTGCCAGGCACTGTTTTAGGAGCTGGGGGTATAACAGTGAACAAAACAGCAAAGCCCCTGCCTTCAGGGACACCATATTCCAGTCAAAGTAGAGAAACTACAAATAAACAAAAAAGTGTACATATTTCAAGGATGATAAATGCTCTGAGGAAAAGCAGAGAGCAGATTGTGCTGGGGCTGGGCCTGTTTGCCTTGTAGTTGGTTCCTTTGCTCAGGGCAAGATGGTGGGTGCTGCCCCCTGCAGGCTCAGCACAGGCCTCAATGAGTTCATCCAATGAGAGGTACTGAGAGCCCAGAGGGCAGAAGAAGGGAGAAGCCAGCATCGGTAGTGGTGGCTGTCTCCCCATTGCTCCAGCTCTGCTACAACCACTGTGTTGCCTGCCTCTGCCAGGTGATATGGGTGGCTTTCTCCCACCTCCATGAGAGGACGGGGACTAGCGATTTCCTACTGTTTCTAACTCCTGGATTGTTTCTTTATCTCCTCTGGCTTCTCAGCCCTCACTCACAGAACTAATTTCCTGCATTAAATCCCTCCTTTTTAAAACACTCAAAGTGATTTCTGTTTTCCGGTTGACACGTGACTTAATACTTTGAGACAGGAGATAGAGAGCGTGACAGACGTGAGGTGTTTAGAGAATTACACAGAGCTCTTGGTGAAGACCTGAGACCTATATCTGAAGTAAGTGAGCAAGCAAACCAACTTGGGGAACACAGCACCCCAAGAGGAACAGTTCGAGGCAAAGGCTCTGAGGCTTAGCTGCAGGACTGTGAAGAGGCACTGGTGACCTAGGGAGAATTGAGGCAGGGTTGGAGGGAGGAGATGAAATTGGAGAAATGGCAGGGACACAGATCGTGTAGAGCGATACAGGTCTTTATAAAGACCTTAGATTCTAGAGAGATTTAAGAAGAGAAACAACATAATTATTCGATTTGTATTTTAAAAGAATCACTGGCTGCTCTAAGGACGATAAACTGTAGGGGCAAAAGAGCAGAAACAGGATGTGTATATCTGCAACAGCAGATGGTGGTGGTAGCAGTGAGAAACCTGAGGATGTACTTTGAAGGTGGGAACCACAGAATTTGCTAATTGATTGGATGAATGGTGTGATATGAAGAGAGGAGTCAAGTATAACCCAACTTTGTTTCTGAACAACTGGAAGAATGGAGTGTCCATTCACTGAGGTGACCAAGTCTGTGGAAGCAACAACTCTGAGGAGAAAATCAAGATGTCTAGTCAGCAGTAGGATACACAGGTCTGAAGTTGGGAGGAAAGGCTGAGCATGGCGGGATCCATCTGGGGGTTACTGTGTAGACACAGGATCAGATTAGGTCACCTAGGTAGTGGCCCAGATAAAGACAAGAAGAAACTGAGACCTGATCCCTAGTCACTGACAGATTAAAGATAAATTGTGTTGGGCATTTTGATCCCCACAGCAGTTCTATTTATGTACGTGGGCACGTTCTTCCTGTTGGGTATGCATTCATGTTCACATCAACAATGTATGTCATAGTTTTATATGTATATTTTATAGATATCTCACACATTTTATCAATGAGGAAAAATTTACGAAATGAGAAAGCTTCCGTCATGCCATTTGAGGAGAGACCTACTGTCTGTGTTTGTAGGAGGACTCTGCCTCACCTTGTTGCCAAATGGTCTGCAAGCTGAGTTTCTGGCCTTGTGGGCTATTGTGACTTTATTTTAATAAGCATTATAAACATTGACATTTTTTCTTTTTCTATAAGAATGGAACCTGTTTTAAGAAACAACAAAAAGAATCAATGCAAGAATTTAAAATTAGTGGCAACATTTCTAAGAAAACCTCACTTGATCATTTTCCACCTCAGTTATTGCATTCAAATTAGGAAAGCATCCTGCTCTCAGACCTGACTCCTGGCGGCAAGAACAGCATGATATCAGAATGGAGTACCTACCTTGTTTGAAGCAGATAAAGAGTTTTTCAAGTGGAAAAAGAGTGCTCCATTTTTAAGCCCTTGTCTTCACTGTTAAAGATAGTTTATCTGCAGCTATTTCTATAAGGACTCTCTAAATAATCATAGTGATATTGACCATTTATTAAACACAATAATGATAGTTACTTTATGGTATCTCTTTTATCCTCATAACAATCCTATAAGGGTGGGTATTGTTGCATTTTATAAATGAAGAAATGGGATTTAGAGAGATTATTTTTCTTGCCCAAGGTCACATGATAAATGTCAGAACTCAGATCCTGTCTCATATAGTCACATTTTCAATGTTCTCATGGAAATGAATGTTCTAACACTCTTATGTCCTGTACTGACCACCACTCAAAACAAAGCAAAACATTACTCCCTTGTACACATTTTCTATTTACCTATAAGTACCTGATTCTCCTGTTCACCTCACAACCAGCAGCAGCACCCAGCAGGCTCCATTGCAACATGTTTCCTGGTTCTTCTGCAATATGTTTCACCAAAGTTCTGATTTCATGATTGCTGTGGTTTATTTTTCAATGTGTGTAAAGGAAAAGGAAAGAACACAGTACCTTCCCTGTTAAGCAATGCTACAACACACCAAGTGACCAAACACTGTAACCCAGGCTATGCTGGACCTGATGGTGCCTGCATCCTTCCATGAAAACACTCCTGTTGAATGCAATTGTGAAAGAGGCTCTGGGGAACCCAAACATCTCAACTCTTCAGACTCTTGACAAGGGGCTCCCTTATTTTACAGTAATTCAAAAATAACTAAAAATGTTGGTTTGCAAGTTATTTGTACAGAACTGCATAAGAAAAGTATGACAATAATGATGATTAAATTTTGTATTTCACTAACTATTTTCACATCCATGATCTTATTTTGTTCTCAAGATGACCCTGGGAGGTAAGAAAGAAAATGTTGGTGGTAATAAGTCCATTTTATGCAGACAAAAATTAAGATACACATGAGTTGCTAACAAAGATGGAATTCATATTCAGCTACCCTGGCTAGTGGTTCTGTGTTCTTTTTACTACAGCACTTTCCTGTATAACATTTTTCACCTCTCCAACTTCTTTTTTGTTGTTGTTGATGTTGTTTTAGTCTTAAATGACTCCCTTCTTAAATGTAAGGACCATGCCTTAGGAATCTTAATATTTACTATAGTGTCTAATACCTAAGAGGCCTCAAGGAATATGCACTGGATTGAAAGAAATGATCTTGCAGTCATACTTTTATGATCTTGTTTAGATCTTCATTTTCCCTGCATTTATTCCATAAGACACAAGCCTGGGATCCCAGTGGTGGTTTGGGGAATATTAAAAGCCAACTCACTGCCTTGCATCATCCAAAGAAGAGAAGCATTCCCAAATACTGCCTTCTCCTCTCCCCGAGCTGGGCATCTCTACCAGCTAACCTTAGCCGGGCCTCGGGCAGAGTCCAGGTGGACTCCCATCACCTCTCATGGTGAGACCTGCCCACCTTTCTCCTTGGTTGCAGCCTCTGGGCTGATGATCCTGGGCTGGCTTGGAGTTGGATCTAGGCTGCCAGGCCCTCTTTTTCTTATTCCTCATTTTGTTTTTTCATGGCCTTCACCTCACTGGTAGTAACTAGATCTTAGTTCTTTGCTTCATTCCCTCGTGGGAACCTGAAAGTTTCATTGACTGATGTTACGCCAATTTTAACACCTGGCCTATATCCTCTGGGCCATCTTCTACTGCTGAAACTGTGAAACTTACCTCTCTTTGGATAAAGGTGTAATAACTGAGCTCTTCTGAGCTCCAGTAAATCTGCAAAGGAAAATCATTTACATCTTTTAATATCTGTGTGGAAGGGACCACATTTTATCCCAGAAAACATAAAATGTACTTAACAATTTCTTCCTTAGAGAAGTAATTCTTAATCTTAGATGCATGCCTTAGTCAGTTTGGCTGCTATAATAAAATACCATAGATTGGGTGGCCTAAACAACAAACATTTACTTCTCACAGTTCTGGAGCCTGGAAGATCAGGGTGCCAGCACGGTGGAGTTCTTGGTGAGGGCTCTCTTCCTGGTTATGTCCTCACATGGCCTGTTCTTGGTATGTGTATGCAAGGAGAGAGAGATCTCCTGTCTACTCTTCTTTTTATAAGGACACTGATTTCATCATCAGGCTCCCACCCTCATGACTTAATCTAACCCTGATTACCTCCCAAAGGCCCCACCTCCAAACATTGGGTATTAGGATTTCAACATGAATTTGGAGGGGACACAAACATTCAATCCATAACAATTCACAATTAGAATCATTTGAGAAACTTTTAAAATTACCGATAATTAGGCTCCTTTATCCCAGACCAATTACATTAGAATCTCAGGAGAGTGGGGCCTGAGAGTCTGCATTTCTAAGAAGCTCCCAAAGACACTGGTCCATAGACTTCCTTTTAGTAGCACGGACTTTCTAAAACAGTGGTTCTCAAATGATAGTGTGCATCAAAATTACCTAGAGGGCTTGTTAAAATACCAGTTGTTGGGCCCCACTTTAGACTTTGGGATTCAGTAGGTGATCTTATGGCTGGTCTGGAGACCACACTCTGAAAATCACTACAGTCTGCACTGCCCCCACCACCACCTCCTGCCTTTTTTGTCCTCCTAACAGCATTGTGGCTACAATGATGAAGACCTGAGAGCAGAGAAAGTAAAACCAAGGAAGATAGGTAGAGAGCCCACATCCCTTGACTGTGCTTTGGTCTGTCTCTATAGAGTCAACTACAGAACTTGGATCAAGGAAGCTGGCAGTCACTTCTGTCCACAGTCCCCATTTGTGTGCCACACTTTTACTAAACAGAAGCCAGCCTCACATTCACTTGGGCTTCCTGATAAGCAGGCACTCAATTCCCAAAGAAAATAGGCAACTCCCCTGGCTGGCCCTAAGTGTTTGGAACACTATAGTGAGTGATTAAAGGCAGTTGTGAAATATGTGTCCCCAAAAAAGACCAGCATCCTGAAGTCTGAAGGTTCAGGAATCTGTTGACTCATCAAGACCTCATTAAATCAATTGTACATATTTTGAAAGGGTACTTGCTCACAAAAATAGTCTGAGGACAAAGACAGCATTTTCCCTCTATAGTGTTAAGTGACTAGCTGATGAGGGGAAAGGGAAGTGCCTGACTGGGAGATAATTCCTGATTTATTCTTCTTGCTGGAGGAGGGCTGCCACTAATCACTTCCCCTATTTTTGCCCCTTAGGCTCTGAGTGAGAAAAGGAGGGGGCAAAGTAAATACAACGGTAGTGTTTGTGACAGTCCAGGGTAGTCCAGGCAGCATGAGCCAACCGCCAGCGCTAGGTGGGTTTTGGATTGGTCATTACTAAGGAGGGTGATTCCATCACAGAAAGTCAAAATCCCCATTTCTGGAAGTTGATAGCAACCAGTCAGGTTCCACAAACCTCTGTAGAGTTATTAGGAAGAAACCATCAGGTTCAGCCAGTGAGAGAACTTTCAAACCAATGACCAGAAGAGAATAAAACCAGATCACAGAACAAGGCACAGACCTGGATTAGCTCTCTCTTAACTTCTGTCTTAACCTCTTTCAACACTCTGAATGGTCCCAATAGGTCAAGTCTGCTTTTCACAATTCGCTGAATTCACAATCTTTTAATCTTAACTATTATTTAAAATTCTCCATGCGCCACCTAGTGAAAACTTTTTGAGCTGAAAATGTGCTCTTTCATCTATTTTGCAGGGTCTGACCACTGTTTAATAAAGGGAAAAATGCAAACATATACAACCTACACCAGTGCTTCTCTAATGTTAAAGTGCATATGAACCATCAAGGGGTCTTGGTAAAGTGTAGATGCAAGGTGGCCTTGAGTAGGGCCTGAGATTCTTCGAAAAACACTTGGACTATAAAAGGTTTATTCCACCTAAACTGGTGTTATAGATTATATCATATGTTTTAAAACACTTTTTCCTTTCTACATAAGTTACAAATCCAGAAATCACAGTAGAAGAACTGAAGAATTTGACCAAAAAGATGTAAAATTTTTCCATGGCAAAAATACTACAAACAGGGTAAAACAGGAAATATATTTGCATATGGAAAGGGACTGTTTCCTTTTTTAATGTTGAAAGCTCTTCACTAAGAAATAACTACCAACTCAACAGAAAAACTGTCAAATGACGGGAACAGTTCATGGCCAATAGAAGGAAGGCTTACATATGAATCTATGCTCAATATCACTCGTAATTGAAGAAATAAGATAAAAAGTCATTTATATATATACTTTTTTTTACCTCTCAGGTCATCAAAGTTTTTTGTCTGATTTTTAATGTGAAGCATATAATGTTAATGAGAGTATAGGATAAAAAGCATTCTCACACCCTGCTAGTAAAGATGTAAACTGTTGCATTGTAGTTGATGGGAAATTAAAATACACACACCTTATGATCCAGTCAATACCACATCCAGGAATTTATCCTAAGGATATATTTGCACACATACACAAAGTTGAGTATCCCCAGAAAATCATTGTGGCACTGTTTTTAATTGTAAATTATTGAAAATAACTAAATATGCCTAGATAAAGGACCAATCAAGTAAATTATTATATATCATTACAACTGAATACAATGCAACCACTAAAAGACAAATATAACATATTACTGATATTAAAAAATCTAAGAACTTCATCAAAATTAAAAACTTTTGCTCCATGAAATGTCCTATAAAGATGATAAAGAAACAAGCCATGTTCAGGATGCCCCCGACCACACAGCAAGCCATAAAAAGAACCAGCCCCCACCCACCATCAGGTATGACATCAATTCCAGGATTCTCAGGGCCCTGTAGCCAGAGACCCAGCCCTGCCCACCAGTGGGCCATCACTAGCACTGGAAACCCCAGGGTTCCACAGCCAGTGCCTCATGACCTGACCCCACTCACCACCAGCCAACAGCTTCCACAGACCAGTGGCCAGCCATGCCTACCAGACTTCCCATAGTAGTCAGCCCACTACAACAGAAGGACTCACACAGCTTTCATAGGGGGCACCACTAGAGCATACAGCTCTGGTGACCAGAGAGTAGTACACTGTTGGGATGCACAGGATGTCTCATACAAAAGGCCACTTCTCCAAGGGCAGGAAATGTAACCAACCTACCAAAGACATAGAAATAAAAATAGCAAATTAGACAAAATGAGGCGACAGAGGAACATGTTCCAAATGAAGGATCAAGATAAAACCCCAGAAGAACTAAGTGAAGTGAAGATAAGCAATCTACCCAATAAAGAGCTCAGGGTAATGATCATAAAGATGATCAAAGAACTTGGGAGAAGGGTGGATGAACAGAACAGACTGAGAAGTTATAAGAAGAACTAAAGAGAGATGCAAAATACAATAACTGAAATAAAAATTACACTAACAGAATGAACAGTAGATTAAATTATACAGAGGAGCGAATTAGTGAGCTGGAAGACAGAATAGTGGAAATCACTGATGCTGAACAGAAAAAAAGAAGATAAAAATAAATGAGAAGATAAAAATAAATTTAAAAGACCTGTGAGACAACAAAGAGTGTACTAACATTTGCATTATAGGTGTCCCAGAAGAGAAAGAGTGAGAAAGAGGCATAAAACATATTTGAAGACATAATGGCTGAAAACTTGCCTGACCTGGAAAAGGAAACAGACATCAAGGTTCAGGAAGAACAGAGTCTCAAAGAGGATCAATCCAAAGAGGAGCACCAAGACACACTATAATTAAAATAGCAAAAATTGGGACTTCCCTGGTGGTGCAGTTGTTAAGACTCCATGCTCCCAATACAGGGGGCCTGGGTTCGAACCCTGGTCAGGGAACTAGATCCCACATGCAGGCCACAACTAAGAGTTCACATGCCACAACTAAAGAGCGGGTGAGCTGCAACTAAGGACCCAGCAAGCCACAACAAAGGAGCCCTCCTGCCGCAACTAAGACCCAGCGTAACCAAATAAAAATAATAAATAAACAAATATTTAAAAATATAAAATAGCAAAAATTACAGATAAAGAGAGAACATTAAAGCAGTAAGGGAAAAGCAACAAGTTATCAACAAGGGAACTCTCACAATGATAAGTGCTGACTTTCCAGCAGAAATACCACAGGGCAGAAAAAAGTGGCACAATATATTTAAAGTGATGAAAGGGAAAAACCTACAACCAAGATTATTGTCTCCAGCAAGCCTTTCATTCAGGTTTGATGGAGAGATCAAAAGTTTTACAGATAAGCAATAGCTAAAAGAGTTCAGCACCACGAGAGGGGCTTTGAAGGAAATGTTAAACAAACTTCTCTAAGTGAAAAAGAAAAGGTCACAACTATAAATATGAAAATGGCAAAAGGAAAAAGCTCATTGATATAGGCAAATATACAGTAAAGATAGTAAATCAACCATGAACAAAATCTAGTATGAACATTAAAAGACAAAAGCAGTAAAATTGGGAGACCTTCAAGGTGGCAGAGATCAACTTCCTCCTCACAGATACATCAAAAATACATTGAATGTGGAACAGCTCCTACAGAACACCTACTGCACACTGGCAGAAGACCTCAGACTTCCCAAAAGGCAAGAAACTCCCCACATACCTGGGTAGAGTGAAGAAAAAATGAAGAAACAGAGACAAAAGAATAGGGATGGGACCTGCACCTCTGGGAGGGAGCTGTGAAGCAGGAAAAGTTTCCACACACTAGGAAGCCCCTTCACTGGTGGAGACGGTGGGTGGTCGAGTGGGGGGGAAGTTTGAAGCATGGAGGAGAGCACAGCAACAGGTGTGCAGAGGGCAAAGTGGAGAGATTCCCACACGGGGGAAAAGTGCCAACCAGCACTCACCAGCTTGAGGGGCTTGTCTGCTCATCCGCCAGTGTGGGTGGGGGCTGGGAGCTGAGGCTAGGGCTTCAAAGGTCAGATCCCAGGGAGAGAACTGGGGTTGGCTGCATGAAGACAGCCTGAGAGGGCTAGTGCACCACAGCTAGCCAGGAGGGAGTCTGGGGAAAAGTCTGGATGCCTAAGAGGCAAGAGACCATTGTTTCGGGGTGCACGAGGAAAGGGGATTCCCACCCTATGTGTCCACAGAAGGCAGAGCACCACTAAAGGGAGCTCCAGAGACGGGTGCGAGCCGCGGCTGTCAGCTCAGACCCCAGAGACGGGCATGAAACGCTAACGCTGCTGTCGCCACCACCAAGAAGCCTATGTGCAAGCACAGGTCACTAACCACACCACACCCTGGGAGCCTGTGCAGCCCGCCACTGCCAGGGTCCCATGATCCAGGGACAACATCTCCAGGAGAACACACGGGGCACCTCAGGCTGTTGCAACGTCACAGTGGCCTCTGCCACCACAGGCTCACCCCGCATTCCCTACCCTCCCTCTCCAGAGCCAGAGTGAGCCAGAACCCCCTAAGCAGCTGCTATTTTAACTCCGTCCTGTCTGGGCAGGGAACAGACACCCCAGGCGAGCATGCAGAGGTGGGGCCAAATCCAAAGCTGAAGCACAGGAGCTAGGCAAACAAAGAAGAGAAAGGGAAACCTCTCCCAGCAGCCTCAAAAGCAGTGGATTAAATCTCCACAATCAACTATATGTACCCTGTATCTCTGGAATACCTGAATAGAAAAAAATCACCCAAAAATTGAGGTGGTGGACTCTGGGAGCAACTGTAGACTTGGGATTTTCTTTCTGCATCTAATTTCTTTCTGCTTTTATGTTTATCTTAGTTTACTATTTAGAGATTATTGTCATTGGTACATTTGGTTATGCATTTGGATGCTCTCTTCCTTTATATATATATATATATATATATATATATATATATATATATATATATATATATATATATATTTGTTTGTTTACTTTTTCTCTTTTTGGGAGTGTGTCTGTGTGCACTGCTTTGTGTGATTTTTTTCTGTATAACTTTGCTTTTACCATTTGTCCTAGGGTTCTGTCTGTGCATTTATTTTATTTTATTGTTTTTTTGGTTTTTTTGTTTGTTTGTCTGTTTTAGTATAGCTTTTAGCCCCTGTTTTCATAGGTGGATTTGTTTTTGGTTTGGTTGCTCCCTTCATTCTTTCTTTCTTTTTTTATTATTTTATATATTTTTTAATATTAATAATTTTTTTATTTTAATAACTTTATTCTATGTTATTTATCATTCTTTCTTTCTTTCTTTTTCTAAATTTTCTTCTGAGCCATGTGGCTGACAGGGTCTTGGTGTTCTGGCAGGTGTCAGGCCTGAGAATCTGAGGTGGGAGAGTGGAGTTCAGGACATGGGACCACCAGAGAACTCCTGGCCACAGATAATATCAAACTGAAGGAGCTCTCCCATAGATCTCCATCTCAATGCTAAGACCCAACTCCACTCAACAACCAGCAAGCTACAGTGTTGGTCACCCTATGCCAAACAACGAGCAGGACAGGAACGCAATCCCACCCACTAACAGAAAGGTTGCCTAAAATCAAAATAAAGTCAGAGGCACCTCAGAACACACCACTGGATACAAACCTGCCCACCAGAAAGACAAGATTCAGCCTCATCCACCAGAACACAGGAACTATTCCCCTCAACCAGGAAGCCTACACAACTCACTGAACCAACCTTAGCCACTGGGTACAGTCACCAAAAACAATGGGAACCACTAACCTACAGCCTGCAAAAAGGAGACCCCAAACACAGTAAGTTAAGCAAAATGAGAAGACAGAGAAACACACAGCAGTTGAAGGAGCAAGGCAAAAACCCACCAGACCAAACAGATGAAGAAGAAATAGGCAATCTACCTGAAAAAGAAATCAGAGTAATTATAGTAAAGACGATACAAAATCTTGGAAATAGAATGGAGAAAATACAAGAAACATTTAACAAGGACCTAGAAGAACTAAAGAGCAAATAAACAATGATGAACAACACAATAAATGACATTAAAAATTCTCTGGAAGGAATCAATAGCAGAATAACGGAAGCAGAAGAACGGATAAGTGACCTAGAAGATTAGCTAGTGGAAATAACTACTGCAGAGCAGAATAAAGAAAAAAGAATGAAAAGAATTGAGTACAGACTCACAGACGTCTGGAACAACATTAAACACACCAAATTCGAATTATAGGAATAACAGAAGAAGAAGAGAAAAAGAAAGGGACTGAGAAAATATCTGAAGAGATTATAGTGGAAAATGTCCCTACTATGGAAAGGAAATGATTAATCAAGTCCAGGAAGGGCAGAGAGTCCCATACAGGATAAATCCAAGGAGAAACACAGCAAGACACATATTAATCACACTATCAAAAATTAAATACAAAGAAAAAATGTTAAAAGCAGCAAGGGAAAAACAACAAATAACATACAAGGGAATCCCCATAAGGTTAACAGCTTATCTTTCAGCAGAAGTTCTGCAAGTGAGAAGAGAGTGTCAGGACATATTTAGAGTGATGAAAGGGAAAAACCTACAACCAAGACTACTCTACCCAGCAAGGATCTCCTTCAGATTCGACGAAGAAATTAAAACCTGTGGCACAAATATACAATGGAATATTACTCAGCCATAAAAAGAAACGAAATTGATCTATTTGTAATGAGGTGGGTGGACCTAGAGTCTGTCATACAGAGGGAAGTAAGTCAGAAAGAGAAAGACAAATACCGTATGCTAACACATATATATGGAATTTAAGGGAAAAAAATGTCATGAAGAACCTAGGGGTAAGACAGGAATAAAGACACAGACCTACTAGAGAATGAACTTGAGGAAATGGGGAGGGGGAAGGGTAAGCTGTGACAAAGTGAGAGAGAGGCATGGACATATACACACTACCAAACATAAAATAGATAGCTAGTGGGAAGCAGCCACATAGCACAGGGAGATCAGCTCAGTGCTTTGTGACCACCTAGAGGGGTGGGATAGGGAGGGTGGGAGGGAGGAAGACCCAAGAGGGAAGAGATATGGGAACATATGTATATGTATAACTGATTCACTTTGTTATAAAGCAGAAACTAACACACCATTGTAAAGCAATTATACTCCAATAAAGATGTAAAAAAGAAAAAAACCTTTACAGACAAGCAAAGGCTAAGAGAATTCAGCCCCACCAAACCAGCATTACAACAAATGCTAAAAGAACTTCTCTAAGCAGGAAACACAAGACAAGGGAAAGGCCTACAATAACAATCCCAAAACAATGAAGAAAATGGTAATAGGAACATACATATCAATAATTACCTTAAATTTAAATGGATTAAACGTTCAAACCAAAAGACATAGACTGGTTGAAAGAATACAAACACAAGACCTGTATGTGTACTATCTACAAGAGACCCACTTCAAACCTAGGGACACATATAGACTGAAAGTGAGAGGATGGAAAAAGATATTCCATGCAAATGGAAATGAAAAGAAAGCTGGAGTAGCAATTCTCATATCAGACAAAATAGACTTTAAAACAAAGACTATTACAGGAGACAAAGAAGGACACTACATAATGATCAAAGGATCAATCCAGGAAGAAGATATAACAATTGTAAGTATTTATGCATCAGTACAGAAGTACCTCAATACATAAGGCAAATGTTAACAGCCATAAAAGGGGAAATCGACAGTAACAAAATCATAATAGGGGACTTTAACCCCTCACTTTCACCAATGGACAGATCATCCAAAATAAAAATAAATAAGGAAACACAAGCTTTAAATGACACATTCCTCTTCAAGGAATTCATGGAAAAGACTCTAACAAGTACAGGTTTTGGTAACTGACTATACTGCTGAACTGAATGAAAAGCATTTTCAGAACTCTAATGGAAAACTGATGAATTCATAAAAGCGCTAACAAAAGATCAAGATGAAAAAAAATTAATTACATGGGACTGTGTGAACTGATGAGGATGATTATAATTTTTGTGACTTTCTGTTTGAATTTTTTAAGAAATCCCACAAAGACTCAGAGGCAAAAAATATACAAATCAATTTTCACTGCAAAGTAAAGGAGCTGTTACAGTGGAGGATTACTGGACTGAATGTCAATATTATGACATAGTATGAGTGTGTTTCATGTTTGGTAATTGCAATCATTATTGTTTTTGTTGTATTCATCCATTTACAATGCTTGGTGTCAGTTTACTTATCTCTGGAAACAATAAAATAAAGTGCGTGTGTGTGAAAAAAGAAATGACACATTAAACAAGACGGACTTAATTGACAATGAAAACACGACAAACCAAAACCTATGGGATGCAGCAAAAGCAGTTCTAAGAGGGGAAGTTATAGCAATACAATCCTCCCTCAAGAAACAAGAAACATTTCAAATAAACAACCAAACCTTACACTTAAAGCAATTAGAGAAAGTAGAACTAAAAAACCCAAAGTTAGCAGAAGAAATCATAAAGATCAGATCAGGAATGAATGAGAAAGAAATGAAGGAAACGATAGCAAAGATCAACAAAATTAAAAGCTGGTTCTTTTAGAAGATAAAAAAAATTGATAAACCACTACCCAGACTCATCAAGAAAAAAAGGGAGAAGACTCAAATCGATAGAATTAGAAATGAAAAAGAAGAAGTAACAACTGACACTGCAGAAATACACAGGATCATGAGAGACTACTACAAGCCAATACAAGCCAATACTATAAGCCAACACTACTACAAGCCAATACTACTATATGCCAATACAATGGAAAACCTCAAGAAATGGACAAATTCTTAGAAAAACACAACTGTCTGAGTCTGAACCAGGGAGAAATAGAAAATATAAACAGACCTATCACAAGCATTGAAATTGAAACTGTGATTAAAAATCTTCCAACATACAAAAGTCCAGGACCAATGGCTTCACAGGCAAATTCTATCAAACATTTAGAAAAGAGCTAACTATCCGTCTCAAACTCTTCCAAAATATAGCAGAGGGAAGAACACTCCCAAACTCATTCTACAAGGCCACCATCACCCTGATACCAAAACCAGACAAAGATGCTACAAAAAAGAAAACTACAGGCCAGTATCACTGATGAACATAGATGCAGAAATCCTCAACAAAATGCTAGCAAACAGAATCCAGGAGCACATTAAAAGGATCATACACCATGATCAAGTGGGGTTTATCCCAGGAATGCAAGGATTCTTCAATATACGCAAATCAATCAATGTGATACACCATATTAACTAACTGAAGGAGAAGAACCATATGATCATCTCAGTAGATGCAGAAAAAGCTTTTGATAAAATTCAACACCCATTTATAAGAAAACCCTCCAGAAGGTAGGCATAGAGGGAACTCAACATAACAGTGGCCATATATGACAAACCACAGCCAACATCGTTCTCAATGTTGAAAAACTGAAACTATTTCCACTAAGATCAGGAACACGACAAGGTTGCCCACTCTCACCACTATTATTCAACATAGTTTTGGAAGTTTTAGCCACAGCAATCAGAGACGAAACAGAAATAAAAGGAATACAAATCAGAAAAGAAGAAGTAAAACTGTCAGTGTTTGCAGATGACATGACACTATACATAGAGAATCCTAAAGAAGCTACCAGAAAACTACTAGAGCTAATCAATGAATCTGGTAAAGTAGCAGGATACAAAATTAATGCACAGAAATCTCTTGCATTCCTATACACTAACAACAGAAGATCAGAAAGAGAAATTAGGAGAACACTCCCATTTACCATTGCAACAAAAACACTAAAATACCTAAGAATAAACCTACCTAAGGAGACAAAAGACCTGTATGCAGAAAACTATAAGACACTGATGAAAGAAATTAAAGATGAAACAAACAGATGGAGAGATATACCATGTTCATGAATTGGAAGAATCAACATTGTGAAAATGACTCTACAGATCATTTTCAGATCCCAAAAGCAATTACATTACAGATCCCAAAGCAATCTACAGATTCAATGTAATCCTTATCATACTACCACTGGCATTTTTCACAGAACTAGAACAAAAAATTTCACAATTTGTATGGAAACACAAAAGACCAGGAATAGCCAAAGCAGTCTTGAGAATGAAAAACGGAGCTGGAGGAATCAGGCTCCTGGACTTCAGACTATACTACAAAGCTACAGTAATCAAGACAGTATGGTACTGGCACAAAAAACAGAAAGATAGATCAATGGAACAGGATAGAAAGTCCAGAGATAAACCCAGGCACATCTGGTCACCTTATCTTTGATAAAGAAAGCAAGAATATACGATGGAGAAAAGATAGCCTCTTCAATAAGTAGTTCTGGGAAAACTGGACAGCTACATCTAAAAGAATGAAATTAGAACACTCTCTAACACCATATACAAAAATAAACTCAAAATGTATTAAAGACCTAAATGTAAGGTCAGACACTATCAAACTCTTAGAGGAAAACATAGGCAGAACACTCTATGATATAAATCACAGCAAGATCCTTTTTGATCCACCTCCTAGAGACATGGAAATAAAAACAAAAATGAACAAATGGGACCTAATGAAACTTCAAAGCTTTTGCATAGCAAAGGAAACCATAAACAAGATGAAAAGACAACCCTCAGAATGGGAGAAAATATTTGCCAATGTAGCAACTGACAAAGGATTAATCTCCAAAATCAGAAAAACAAACAACCCAATGCAAAAATGGGCAGAAGGCCTAAATAGACATTTCTCCAAAGATATACAGACTGCCAACAAACACATGAAAGAATGCTCAACATCACTAATCATTAGAGAAATGCAAATCAAAACTACAATGAGGTAATACCTCACACTGTCAGAATGGCCACCATCAAAAATTATACGAACAATTAATGCTGAAGAGAGTGTGGGGAAAAGGGAACCCTCTTGCTTTGTTGGTGGGAATGTAAACTGATACAGCCACTATGGAGAACAGTATGGAGGTTCCTTAAGAAACTAAAAATAGAACTACGATATGACCCACCAATCCCACTACTGGACATATACCCTGAGAAAACCATAATTCAAAAAGAGTCACGTACCACAATATTCATTGCAGCATTATTTACAATAGCCAAGACATGGAAACAATCTAAGTGTTGATCGACAGATGAATGGATAAAGAAGATGTGGTATATATATACAATGGAACATTACTCAGCCAGAAAAAGAATCGAAACTGAGTTATTTGTAGTGAGGTGAATGGACTTATAGTCTGTCATACAGAGTGAAGTAAGTCAGAAAGAGAAAAACAAATACTGTATGCTAACACATATATATGTGATCTAAAAAAATAAAAAGGTTCTGATGAACATAGGTTAAGGACAGGAATAAAGGAGCAGAAGTAGAGAATGGAATTGAGGACACAGGGAGGGGGAAGGGTAAGCTAGGACGAAGTGAGAGAGTAGCATCGAAATATATACACTACCAAATGTATAATAGTTAGTGGGAAGCAGCCGCATAGTACAGGGAGATCAACTCAATGCTTTGTGACCACCTAGAGGGGTGGGATAGGGAGAGATGGAGGGAGACACAAGTGGGACGGGATTTGGGGATACATGTATACATATAGCTGATTCACTTTGTTATACAGCAGAAACTAACACAACATTGTAAACAATTATACTCCAACAAAGAGGTTTAAAAATTTTTTTTAAAGACCATAATGAGATATCACTACATCTATTAGGACAGATAAAATGAAAAATAGTGACAATAACAAATGCTGACATAATGGAGAATCTGATCTCTCATATATTGCTAGTGAGAATGTAAAATGGTAAACTTGAGAAATCAGTTTGGCAATGTTTTTAAATAATGAAACATACACTTATACAACCCAACAATTTCAGTCCTTGGTATTTATACCAAAGAAACAAAAACCTATGTTTACACAAAACCAGTAAATGATTGTTATAGCAGCTTTAAAAAATTTTAAATTGAAGTATAATTGACATACAACATCATATTAGTTTCAGATGTACAATGTAATTGTTTGATATTTGCATATGTTGCAAGATGATCTCCACGATATATATGTCTAGTTAACATCTGTCACCATACATGGATACATTTTTTTTTCTTGTGATAACTTTTAATACCTACTCTCCTATCAACTTTCAAATATACAATACAGTTTTATTAACTATAGTCACCATGCTATACGTTACATCCCTAGGACTTATTTTATAACTGAAAATTTGTACCTTTTGACCCCCTTCACTCATTTCATCCACTCCCCACTCCCTTGCCTCTGGCAACAACCAATCTGTTCTCTGTATCTATGAGCTCAGTTTTTTTTGTTTTGTTTTGTTTTGTTTTAGATTCTACATATGAGTGCTACAGCAGCTTTATTTGTAACAGCCAGAAACTGAAACAAACAAAGTGTTCAATAGGTGAATGGCTAAACAAACTGTAGTATACCCATACTATGAAATTAAAAGGAAGTAATTAACTCAGCAGTTAAAAGGAATGAACTATTAATACACAACAATTTGGATGGATCTCAAAAATACATTATGCTAACTAAAAAAAAGCGAATCTCAATGTCACACACTATAAGATGCCATGTTCATCAGCAGTTCCCAACATTTTTGGCACCAGGGACCGGTTTTGTGGAAGACAATTTTTCCACAGCCGGGGTTGAGGGTGTGGTGGGATAGTTCAGGCAGTAATGCGAGCGATGGGGAGCGATGTGGAGCAATGGGGAGCAATGGGGAGCGGCATATAAAGCTTCACTTTCCTGCCGCTTACCTCCAGCTGTGTGGCCCGGTTCCTAACAGGCTGCAGACCAGTATCAGTCTGCGGGCTGGAGCTTGGGGACCCTTGATGTACATAATATTCTCCAAATGACAAAATTATAGAGATGGAACTCATACTAGTGGTTGCCAGGGTTATGGGATGGTGGAAGGTTGGGCGAAGGGGGCAGCTATAAGACAGTAGCACAAGGGAGATCTTCTTGATGATGGACCAGCTCCCTATCTTGACGGCAGTGGTTGCTACATGAGTCATGTGACAAAATGACATAGAACAATATACAATCATTGCACCAATGTCAATTTCCTAGCTTTGATATTGTACTATAATTGTGTAAGATGTAACCACTGGGGGAAACTGGGGGAAACGTTCATGGTCCTCTTTCTCTCTATAGTACAGAGTGAATCTATAGTCTATATTTATTTTATGAGTCTATAACCATTTTTAAATAAAAGGTTTGAAAAACACATATTCATGTTAAATTTAACATTTTATTTATGTATTGCAAAAAATGTCTTTAAGACACACTAAATGAGATAAAAGCAAGGCTAAGAATGATGTATTAAAACGGTGTGCTCCTATTTATTTTTTCTTTTGGAAGGGCCATATATGCATGTATATATGCTTATATAGTCATAGAAATTTCCTAAGTGATAGTCAGGAAAATAATAGTAGAGGCTGCCCCTGGGCAGGAGAGAGATTGGGGTAAGAGACACTTTGAAAAGTGAAAAGGGGCCATATTAATAATTGTACAGTGACAACAGGCACTGACAGGACAAAAATGGGAAAATCAGAGTTTATGGTCACTGATAGTATGCACTCAACAAATGTCAATAATTGTTATTTTCTTTTCTCTTCCGTATATTTTAATCTATTTTGTACAAGAAAATATTTAAGGTAACAGAGGACTAAGTTGTTTGTATTAACCTTTCTACTGAAATAAAGTTAGTTTTAAAAGGTTGTTAAGCCCATCCAATATATGATAGGACATCACTTAAAACACCTCTAATTTACTCAGTGATCAACAATCCAAATGCCTAGTGGGCCAGTCAGGTAAGGTAGATGTGTGAATTGGGCCATGTGTAGTATTTAGGAAATGGCTGAGACTGTGACAAACTGGAAAGAACTCCAAGACAAAGCACTCAAATGCAAATGTTTATAAGACTCAGCCTGGGCCAAAAAAACACAGCAATGTCCTGCCAGTGCCCAGTAGTGACCCCATCCATGTCTGCTTGCTAAGGCATCCTGTTCCACTGCAGACAAGTCTAATTACTAGAAAGTTCTTTATGCTGAAGTGACATTTACCTGTGGTGATTTTCCCCTATTAATCCTAGTTCTGAGCATTTCCTTCATAATGAGAATTGTAGACCTGGTTTCATAGTAAGTTAATTGGACTTGTTGGCATCCAATTAAGAACCAGTTCCTTTACTAAGTGCTCAGAGCTGCCTACAGGTAGACAATGTAGCTCAAGTTTGTCCTCACACAAACCAGGGCAAACGCAAACTCTGTCATTTAACAGATCTAATACATTGAAAAAGTGATTCAATCTTTACTTACCTTCCTATTCAAAATGAGGATAATAAAAATGGCCAATTTGCAGAGTTGCTGTGAAGATTAAATATGGAAACGTTAAAATGCCAAGTAGATGTCAAAGAAAATGACTCCTGTCAGAAAACAATTGTGATAGAGGTTACTTTGGGGCTTACTGTTCAACTTACGTGGATTTTGTAAGAGTGGAAAATATGCAGATTTTCAGAGTAATTTCATAGCCAGGGATCCAAGATTGAGCTTCCTCTCTTCCCAACCTACCTACCAGGCATGTTTCCTCATTTTGCCACAAGATGGCAGTTGCTTCCCAGAGCATTTGAGCTCCAAGGAAGTAAAATCTCCAAAGCTTATCCAAGGCCCTCATTCATGTTACAAATCAGGCCTAGAGCCACACCAAATAACAGGGTGTCTATCCTCTCAAGGAGAATTTGTTTCACTCAGTAACCAAGAAATTCAGAGCCCATTCCTGAAATTCAGCGGGGGAAGGGGTGATGGTCCAGAAGAGCAATTTATTACTCACTAGCTCAGCTAACCTGGATTTGCTCCTGCCACAGGGCCTTTGCACTTGGCTGTCCCACCTTCCTGGATCCTCTTCCCCTATCATTTGTATAGCGTACTCCTTTATGTATTTACTTACTAGCTCACAGCACCCATAGCGTAAGTCCCAGGACTGCTGGGGCTGTGTTTCGTCCCTTACAGCATCCCCAACCTCAATAACTGTGCCTACTACATAATAATAAACATTTGCCCAATAAATATCTGTCAAATGAAAGTTAAATGAATACCTCAGTTCTCAAAAGTTGCTCATCCACTAGCTAAAAATAACACTCTTTCTCTTTTCCTTAAGAAAGCAAATCCAGGTGCCAGAGAAGGAGAGAGACTCTGTCTAACCAGCTCAGGACTGAATGTGGCCATGGTCCCCACTCCTCACCTGTGGAAATCACATCTCATCTCCTACATTGCTTGAGCCTCCGGTGACAATGGCAAGGCTAATAAACTGACCTGAGGTAATGGGGGAAAGCCAGGAATGATCCTTTTCTTTCCTTATCAGTAACATGGCTTTTAATAGTCATTCTGGAGAAAAAGCTATTGCCAAAACTCAATACTCCTTTGTTTTGTCTTTTATCCACACCTCTATTTTATAGGTGCCTCAAACTCAAATAAATTCATTCTCTTCTTCCACAAACTGTCCCCGATAACGGCACCCCAGTCATAGGACTTCAGCTCATTGCTCTCCTTGGACACCACATGTAACTGCCACCCCCTAATAATCCTACCTCAAGCCTCTACACTCCTCTTTCCCATTCTTACTGCCATCACCCAGGGCCCTCATTTCCCTGGGCTGTCACAAAAGGCTATTTGACAAAATGCACAGCTCTGACTATGACCTGCTCAAAACTTTCTATGGACCCTTTAAGATAAGCTTATTTCATCTCCTTTGCAAAGCCTTCTCTCTCCCTGCCTCTCTGAGTAGAATTGACCCTCTGTTCCATGTGTCTCCACTTGTTTCATGTAGATTTCTCTCATGGTATCTATCCCTCTTTATTGCAAAGAATTTTTACCAGCTGTTTCTCACTACAGTAACATGAGGGCTGGGCCATATTTTATTCATTTGTTTGTTATTGTTTTTTTACGCCCAGCACCTAAAAATGGATCTGCAACATACTGATGCCCATAATTAGTTCCCACTACCTGCCAAATAAATCCCAACCTCTTGTCCTATCATTCAAGGGCACCAGTATGTCGCTTAATTGCTTCCCCACATCCACTCCCAGGCATTGCTGGCCACCCTGGGAGTCCCTGTAGCACATATCAGGGACAACTTAGTGCCCGTGGAGAAAGGCCTCTGAATAATAAACTTTAGTACATGATGGTAGGTCATACTGTCATCTAGTTGAGTCTAGAGCCTGGTTACCTGGGTTCCAATCTCCCTTCCACAATCTACTGGTTGTGTGACTTGGAAAAGTATTACTTTAACCTCTATGGGCCTCATTTTCCTCATTGGCAAAAAGGTGGTAATAATAGTACCTTTCCCATAAATTGTTTTCTTCCTTTTTCTTTTTTTTTTTTTGGAGGATTGGGTTAATATATGTAAAGCTCTGGAACAACCTTGACAAATAGTAAGCATTCAATTAATTCTAATTATTATTAAGCATCTGCTATATATCAACTGTGATGCCAGAAACTTGACATATATTACATCTAATCCTTATGACAACACCAGAAGGAGGCAAATTTTCCTCCTTCAACTGGTAAGAGGGCTAAGGCCCATAGAAGTAGAGTATCTTTCTCAAATTCACATGGTCAGGAAGTGCTGGGACAAGGATTTGAACCCAAAGTTGTCTCTCTCCTCTCTGCTCTTTCCAAACTTCAGTCAACTACATACCACTTATGAGACTTTTGCCATATGTGTACTGTTGTTTACTAAGTATTCTTTAATTTGGCTCTTTTCCTTCAAATAAATATAGTGTAAACTTCATTTCACTTTCACAAATGAGATTGATGTGTTGGCCACTTACCCTAATTCACATTAAAATAAATACAAAATTCTTAAATGTTTGTCCACCTTTCACCTAAAAATATCAAATATTCCACAGTACTTGGTCAATGCAGTACTGGACCATGGTGCTGAGCCTGTTTTGATTTACATGAGTTGATCTTCTGTACAACAATGTGCATATAGTTAACAATACTGTACTGTACACTTAAAAATTTAAGGCAGATTTCATGTTATGAGTTTTTTACCACAAAAGAGAGAGAGAAAGCAAAAAAAAAAAAAATTTACAAAAGAATAATAGTGAAAGAGAGAGAGCCAGAAATGTGTAGTTAAAGTAATACAGGACTTCAATTCTAGACTTCAGTCTACTGCTTAAATAGCTTTGGTACAGTTGGCAATTCTCTCAACAGTTACTTTCTCTTATCTATTTCATATGGATAACACTGCAGGCTACAGCTCTTTGAGGTGCTATAGGAAAAATAAAATTAGAAACTGATGGGATAATATTGTGAGAAATATGAAGTACCCCATAAATCAATATTTTAATTATTCTTTGTGCAAAATAGTAATAACTTGTACTCATACCAGAATCAAATTATAATAATACAGGACCATAATGATAAGCTCTTGTCAGTAATCCAGTAGGAATTATTATTAGATTACAATCCAATCAGCCCTCTCAAGGGAAAGAAACTGTGCTTCCTCATAAAAATGGAATTTTCCTGACTAAGTTATTCTCCAGGTGGGCAAAGTTTTCTCTTTATTATGGGCATATAATACAGTGAAGATGCAGTTCAAAATTTTTTATTCTGGCAACAAAAGATTGAACATTTACTTCTGTTCAGACCAGAGAAAGTGAGAAATGGAACCTTCACTGCAAATTACAAAATCCCGTATTCTGAGAATTTTGAGCATGTTCCCAAGTCTCATCCCGGTCCTGCACAAAGGGCGTCACTTTTGAGACACAGCTTAACCTGGATTTCACGCATGATGAATGCACCTTCTATACACAAACACAAACAACCCAATACTGCAGGTGATAATTATTTTCCCATAAATTCAAGTACTTATTCATGTCCATAGTGTCCCTTTGCTAGAGAAGTGTCTGGTACCATTTTTATTTTACTGCATTTTCTTTTCACTTTTCTTTTTTTTTTTTTCTTTTTTTTTTTTTTGTGCTACGTGGGCCTCTCACTGTTGTGGCCTCTCCCTTTGTGGAGCACAGGCTCCGGACGCGCAGGCTCAGTGGCCATGGCTCACGGGCCCAGCCACTCCACGGCATGTGGGATCTTACCAGACCGGGGCACGAACCCGTGTCCACTGCATCATCAGGCGGACTCTCAACCACTACGCCACCAGGGAAGCCCTGCTTTTCACTTTGCTTAACAAACATAATCTGGGGATGTTCCTAATACAGTTAAAACATAAGTACTGTTGGTTTTATAATTTCTGTCAGCATCAGTGAAAATCAAGCACATTAAATTTTTTTTTATTAAAGAAAGAATTACTTATCTTATAAATAAAAAAGACCATAATGGCTATTTATTCCTGGTAGAAGTAAGCTTCAATTTATATGCCAATTTTGAGGAACTGGCAATGACTGCCATAGTGCTCTCTGACTGCCAAGGGCCCAGGTGGCAGGGGTGAGGGGACTGGTAACCTATTTGCCATTCTTCATCTGGTCCAATCCATTCAACTTTCCAGAGGTTATTCCCCCACCGACTTCTCTTTCTCCCACCACCGTTCCCTTACTGGATAACCAGTAGAGCCAGGTTTTCCCAAGGGACAGTATTAAGTAAGGGAGGAAGGAAATGCTGGCAACTCTCTTGATCCTGGAGTGAGGGTGCCTTAGGAGATACACTGGGGACCCAGAGCCATCAGGAAGGAATTGAAAGGGCTATGAGATGATGTGCTAGATGGGGCATTCCAGTGAGGAGAGCAAAGGACCTCAAGAAGTTGCACCAGCCAGACACAATAGGATCCTGGCAGGTAAACATTGTTTAATGTGATGACTGTGTATTAAACCTGAAATCAGCATTTAGCCCCTGTCAGTAAGTCAGCAGGATGCCTCTAAGTGTTTACTGTGGCTCTTGCACGTGTATATTTTCCTGCTCCAACACATACTTAAGGCAGACACTGGGCTGTGGTGAGGGATCTCGTTCATGATTATTTACCTGAGCCAAGCTGTGATGTTCACTTGGACAAGTCTCTACTTATTTGGTCCCATTTGAAGGATTAAAAAAAGTCCTCCTTCTGATTCTCCTACTGTAGTTCTTCCTGTTCTTTCTGGTTCTTAGAAAAGAAGGAAAGTTTGTAGAGTGGTTATGCTCACTCCAAAAACTACAAAAGAAAAGCCAGAGGTCTTTTCTTTGTTAGCAAGACTAGAACTCTTTTTCAGAAAGTGTTAAAGGACCACTGTGTGTAAAAGGACATAGCAGGCCTGAGCTGCTATCCTTAGAAAGCTCTGCTTACAAAGTTGGCCTTTGGCTGGCTTCAAGTAACATGGATTTTAGAAGGGTTCCCACCATTAACAGATTGAGTGGTTCACTGTGCCTAAACTGCTTATGCAAACAGTATGGTCTATGCAGAACACCTGCTTTCTTTCTGGGAGTTGGCAATTCGGATTCATGTCTGGCAAAGGCAGGAAGAGGGGTCATGTCAACTGCACCCAATAAAAACCCTGGGCATTGAGTCTCTAGTGAGCTTCCCTGGTTGACAACACTTCAGACATGTTGTCACAACTTGTTGCTAGGAGACTTAAACACGCCCTATGTGACTCCACTGGGAAAGAACCCTTGCAAACTTGCACCTGGCTTCCCCTAGACTTGGTCCTTCTGCTTTTGCCTTTGCTGATTTTTCTCTGTATCACTTCACTATAATAAATCATAGCCATGAGTATGACTATATGCTGAGTCCTGTCCATTCTCCTAGCAATCGTGGAACCTAGGGGTGAACATGGGGAATCCACCGACACAACCACTTTTGCTTTACCATACCCTAGGGATATAAGATGGGTCGTGGCCAGAAAACCAAATAAACTTGAGCTAAGAATCTGAAACTTAAATATAAGGTGTGAACGCCATAATCATCAACTAGAGAATCACTCTGTGTCTTGGACATGTGGGGAAACATGATGAATTTTCTGTGGCAATTGCAGAGGGGTATTTTGCCCTTGAAAAGCATCATTTAGTTTATGACCTGATCTTGTATGGAAGAAAAGAAAGTTGCTGTAAAAGTAAATGCTAGTTAACACAAATGATCTTCTTTGCAGTAGATCTCAAAACTAGAAATCTAAGATTCCTCTTGACTTGTTTTAGGCCCTGTCTTCTTTTTTAAAGGCATTTGGAGGACTTTAAATGTAGGCACCTAAGAGGTCATCATCCCTTCTCCTATCAGTATAGAAATCCTTTTTAGAACATTTCTATCAGTTATTGCTTGAGCACTTCCCTTACACTTAGGGCTTCTCAAATTTTTCCTCCAAAGTGCCCTAAGGACATAATATTTTTTGGCAAAGAAGTAGTTATAGATGTAGTACAAATTAGATTTGCAAATATAAATATCTCTAAACATAGCCATTTTCACTTAAAAAGTCATCTGAATTTTGCATTCTATTTCATTGTATGTGTGTTTGCTTAACATAAAAATATTATAGATTGAGGCATAACCTGGCACATGTGTGTTTCTATGGAGATTTGATCACCATTCTAAAAAGCACAATCTGAAATAAAATATTTTATGTAATTTTTTCCTAATTACAAAATACGTAAAAGCACAAAGGAAAAGGGACAATAGTCATACATAAACTACCTCTGCCCCCAAGATAACTGCTTCTAATCTTTAAGTGCATGTCTTAGAAAAATTTTTTCAAGGAAAAAAAGAACAGATATAATATATTGTGATAGATTCTACTTGCATAAAATAATAAGAAAGAAAGAAAAAAAGAAATTGGGTACTACAATTTCAATAGAAGGAAGTGACTGCAAATTAACTTTGACTAGAAGATCTAGTGGTGAGAGACAGAAAATTAGATATAATAACAATGTTTCCATTTTAAACATACCTTTCCAGCAAGGATCCAAATGCTTTCGATACAATATGGCAAAGACAGAGTCCAGAAAATTGAAGAAAGACTGTCTGCACGTTTATTTGCCTCGATTCTTTGTTAATATAAGGCTAGGCATCTATGTACCCTTTAGTTATACTCACTCAGCTGCTGTCAGCAGAATCATTGCACAGGTTAAGAGCAGTGTTGGGAATTTACTTTCCGGTTATGTATACAGGTCTTTCTAGGAGGTAGAGAACTGAGTCTCGTAAGAAAAATGATTGTGTTTGCAAGACTATTAATCTCTGTGTTTGGCCAGATAGGAGACCTAGTAAGGTTTCAAGGGCCTAGAATAAGTGGATATTGCATACGTGTGCACTTGTGCACACACGTGAATGCACACACACATGCACACAGGGAAGATGGGGGTAGAAGTGTGAGGAGGGGCAACACTCCCACTGAATAGCAGCAGCATTCCATCAGGCATCTGGCTAAAAAGGCTGGATTTACTCCAGTGTTTGGAAAATTGATGTAGCTACAGTGTTTGAAAGAAACTGAGAACTTGCCCTGTAAGAGGTCCAAGTTCTACTTCTGGTTCTGCTATTTACCAGTTGGTGGGCTTCTGCAAGCCATTTCACTTCTCTGAACCTGTTTTCCCATCAATAAAATGGGAATCACAATACCCACCTAGAAGGATTAAAGTTGGTATATTTTAGACTGTCTGGCATGTAATAGATACTTAA
This sequence comes from Phocoena sinus, assembly GCF_008692025.1. Lineage (NCBI taxonomy): Eukaryota > Metazoa > Chordata > Mammalia > Artiodactyla > Phocoenidae > Phocoena > Phocoena sinus. Next base: position 30,566,852 of record NC_045770.1, read on the forward strand.
TACATGAGAGCTCAGAGGGTTGTTATCACTGATAAAATAAAACAATTTACATGAAAGCACTTTGTAATCTATATAGTTATCTGAGAGTGGGAGGAAGCCAAGCCTTAGTGGAATGCAAATATGTAGAACTAAGGATTACAATTTTTAAAGGCCTCATTGACTAAGGAAGGCAAATAGATTTCACCTGGAGGGACAGCCCCATTCAATGAGTGGCTGCTGAAAGAAGTGCTGCATTGTGAAAGAAAAAAAAAAATCCTGAAGCCATGTCCAGACGCAGAAAGAGTTTTGTGAGAAATTAGTTATGTCTTCCATGAGTACAGAAGAGAAACGAATTCCAGCACTCATGCCTGGCATTGCAGACTCAGGTCATGGAAAGGACTCTGTTAGACCTCAAGCCCACCTCCAGCACTTATGGAAAGGCTCCTGCCTGCACCCTGGCTCCTGATCTGTAGCTGCTCCATTTAAGGTTATAGGAAAAGATTTCATGAACAGAAAATGGCAATCATAAACATCAGACTCGTACAGCGTACACATGGATGAGACCCACAATATCCCAATCTTCGCAAGTTCATCCAAGTACATAATCTCAAATCACTGAGTAATAGCAAAAAAGAGCAGGGAATCTTCCCACCCACAATCCAAGGACAAAATTGGACATCAGTTTGTACTAAGCATGAGGGTAGTTATAGTGCTACTTTTAGGGTTTTATGAGGAATAAATTAGATGAATATGTTAAATGCCTAGAATAGGACCTGGCACATGACAAACTTTCAATAATATTTAACAGTTATTACAATGAAAAAGATTTATTATCTTTTGTTTCAATAATTTATGATATGATTTGAGATTGTTATAAAATTAATAATTAATGCAAAACTCAAGCTAAATCAAAATTACTTTTGAGTAATCCCTAAATTACCGAAACCTAAAGATCTGAAAGCCCAAAGGCAAGGAATAAATGAGTTTTTACCTCTCTTTGTTTTTCAGGTGAGAGCTCTGTTTATGGAGGGCAAAGGGAGGTCCTCATTGGGAGGAAGGGTGAGAGGAAGAAGAGAGCTGAAGCTGGGGTGCATTTAAGTTAACAGTGTATGTGATGCAAATCCATTTACAATTAACCTTAAGAGTTAAATCAAATAGTATTAAAAGACTTAAAATAGGGGCTTCCCTGGTGGCGCAGTGATTGAGAGTCCGCCTGCCGATGCAGGGGACACGGGTTCGTGCCCCGGTCTGGGAAGATCCCACATGCCACTGAGCGCCTGGGCCCGTGGGCCCGTGGGCCATGGCCGCTGAGCCTGCGCGTCCGGAGCCTGTGCTCCGCAACGCGAGAGGCCACAATAGCGGGAGGCCACAACAGTGAGAGGCCCGCGTACCCAAAAAAAAAAAAAAAAAAAAAAAGACTTAAAATAAAGCTATCTCTGCTATGCCCCAGTCTGACAACTCAGAGGCAACCACGGCTGCATACTGAATTGTGTCTTCCAGTGTTCAACTTTATTTCTCTAAATAATATGCTTATGCATTTATTTCTTTATTATCTGTTTTATACATAATCAACTGACTTCTGTTAAGACAGGATTTAGCTCTATCACACTCCCAACCCTCTGTCCCTTTTCTTTGCTTACACTCCTTCTTTACTCATATCACATTTAAATTAAATCAATAGTTTACATTTTTGATTATGTAAATATTGTTTACTTCTAAGTTGTGATAGTTTACTATGATTAAATTTCCATTTACATAAACTTTCTGTTCCTCCTAAAGAGGTTTTTTTCCTAAAAGTTAGTTATTGCTTTATTGTTTTCATTGCTTAGTTTTCTGTGTGTCCATTCCAAGTTTTTTTCAAATGTTCCAGCTGAGTTGATGTGTGCCCATTACCCAACTCAAATACTACCCGACCATTTAACTTAGTTCTAGTTTTCCTGAGATTTAAGCTGTCCATCCTGAACAGGTAGGTCTCTAACCTTGATGCTGAGTTGTTTATCCTGAAACTTTCCTTCATTTATCTTCCATACTGCCTTCCTCAACCCCTGAGTATCATGTCTTTTTCTTTATTTTTTACCCTATCAAGTTTCTGAACCATATTCTCCAGTGACTTTCTGAGAAAAGATACATGGAAAATTGTTTTTTTTTTTTTTTACTTATTGATTTTTATCTTGCTTGATGGGTTGGTTGGGTATAAAAACGTAAGTTAAAGTCATTTTCCCTTAGAATCTGAAGACATTTCTCCACCATCTTGTAGTATTCTGGCCATTTCAATTCCTAAACTTTGTGATCTGGTTTTTTTACTTTATCTATTTTGTTTTGTTTTGTTTTTTGAATTTCAAGGTAATATGCCTTGATATAAGCCTTTTTGTATTTGTTGATCTGGGTAATTGGTAGACCCTTTCAGTCTAGAAATTCTCAGCCTTCAAAGGAGGGAAACTTTCCTATGTTATTTCTTTGATAATTTCTTCCTCTCTGTTTCCTCAGTTCTGTCTTTCTGGAAATTTTCTCCTTTGAATGTCAATTCTCCTGGTTCGATCTCCAGTTTTATCTTTTTCTCCAATTTTTTACCTCTTCATATTTTCATTCTATTTTCTGGACAAGATTCTTCACTTTATCTATACTTTTATTTTTAATAAGATTAACCAATTTACTAAGTATCAGTCAGGGTACTTAGTTGAAAGCATGAGAAGCAAATTATGGCTAATTAAACAGAAAGGGAATGTACTTAAAACATTGGGAGTAGTTTATAGAATATTTTGAGACTAAGGAACAAGCTTGGAGGATACAACAGCCGAGAAACCCAAATACCTTACAGAACTTTTTCTATAAAGATGCTGCTTCACCATCACTGGGCATAGTCACCACAGCTCGCACTGCCAATGTCACCAACACTCAGTTCTGCATGTTATCACTAGAATCTTTTCCAATTTACCCCTGGAAGCTAAAAGTAGCTGCAACCACAACTGCCAGACTCACCAGAACAGATCTGTGTGGCACTTGAGTCTTCCTGCCACTAGATGCTAATTCAAAGTATGGAGAAGCTGACCATGCCCTAGTTGAAAGCAAATGCTTGGTATATTCAGTTTCAAAATTGGAGGCTGCTTTGGCCTCATAAATAGGGAATCTTCTAAATATAGGATGAGAGCTCAGATACTACTAGGTAATCACAAAGGATGAAAATGTTCAGTGAAGTCCACCCCTTTATATGTCCTACACTAATATTCACCTTTCTTCTATACTTACATTTCTAAAACAAATGCTCCTACATACCATAATGTAACCAACCATTCCCTGTTCCACTGAAAGCATGCTCATCTTTTGTCCTAGTATTAAAAAAAATAGTCAAAGTCTTGTTATTATTTGTTGCTTCCATTCCAAGGCCAGGATCTCTGTTGATGTCCCTTCTCTTCTGGTCATGTCATAATTCCATCTTCTATTCAATATCCTATAACCTATGGATTAATTTGTAAAGATAACCATAACAAACAAATATAAAATAGTGGAAAAGGGAAGAATTGGAAAGAAGACAATTAGTTCAATGGTTGAGGATACATAATAAAATAAAATATTGGTAGATATTACCATCTTATGTCTGCAAATGATCGTGAAACTTTGTGGTAGGCTGAAAAAACACTCCCCAGAGATATGTCCACACACTAATCCCTGAAACCTATAAACGTTACCTTATTTAGAAAGAGGGTCTTTGTAGATGCAATTAAATTAAGGATTTTGAGATGAGGACATTATCCTAGATTATCAATGTGAGCACCAAATCCAGTCACAATTGTCCGTATAAGAGAGAAGCTGAGGAAAACTTGACACAGACAGAAGAGGAAAAGTCAGTGTGACCATGAAGGCAGATTGGAGTGATGTTGCTGCCCCCAAGACACGGAGTATCAGCAGCCACCCGAAGCTGCAAGAGACAAGGAACAGATTTGTCCTTAGAGTCTCCAGAGGGAGCATGGCCCTGCTAACACCTTGATTTCAGCCCAGTGAAGTTGGCTTCGGCTTCTGTGCTCCAAATCTTTAAGATAATAAATTTCAGTTGTATGTGAAAACTTATTACATCAGCCACAGGAAACTAATCCAAAGCTGCAGTAGTATTTAGGATTTTCCATCTCCACTATCAGGCCTAGGAGTCTGTAATTCTCAGGAGAGAAATATTCCTCAGGAGATTCTGGATATTAGCCAGATTTTTAAACTACTTCTCTGGTAACAGCAGCATCGGTTGAAGGGGTCATTTCTTCACCACTCCCGATATTTCCTTCTACAAGGAGGATATCCTCGTCATTTTAACACTTCTGACTTGTCTACTTTCTCACTTACTGATGAATTTACAGGGAAAAGCTGGACATGCATAGTTCCATCTCTTTCTTCTTCTGCTCTTTTGGGAGCTAACTGCCTGTATGGAGGTTTTTACAGTTGGGGAATTTGCTTTTAAATGCTGCAACCTGCACAAGAGGCTTCTAAGTCCAGTGTTTTTACTTTTGTGGGTGATTATAGGTTAAGAAGGCTAATTCCACAGGCAGAACTTGATCCATGGGTGGTTTCAGAGAAATGGCAACTAGAGGCCACTTGGGCCTCAGCAAAGACACTGGAGCCCATGGATCTTCTCAATGGCAGGACATCTGGTGTAGGTGAGAGGACCACAGATGGAGGCAGTTCACACAGGAGCTGGCAAACAAACTCTGACTTCTCTGTCCTCAGCAAAGTTATAGGTCTTTAGTAGATACAGGTAGCTTCAGTGTATTGGCAAAGCAGTTCAACATTCAGCTACACATTGGTTTGATTAATGTACACTTCTCACTTATAATCTTTGAGAGGTAAAAATCTACATTGACTTTCAGTAGTTCCAGGATAGAACCCAGAAGAGCAGAGGTTGTTACTGAGGCAGTGGCCTCATGGAAGTATGAACAGGTCTGTCCTAAAGACGGCTGATCTCCTCCCATGACAAGGATAGGCCACCCTTGGTTAACCATGGGCTTACTGTTCCAGTCACTGGATTGGACTGCGGATGGGGATGGGGGGGGAAGGAAGTGAGGGAGGTCACTGTGTCGTCACTCCTGATGTTTCCTTCCTGGGTGGAAGCCTACAGCCACAATGCAGTGCCCACCAGCTCACCTACTCCCCTGATTGATGAGTTGGAAGTGGTACGTGGTCATGCCTAGCCCTTCCCTGTGCTCCCCCTTCTCTTTGGGGGGCTGTCTGCCTGCAGAGAGCACATATTACCCCTCTCCCCAGCCTGTGCTGGAAGCCATGGTGGTGGGGCAAGCTGCCTAATGCTTGGGAGCTAGCGGACATGTGAGATTTCCCAATATCAGCTTAACAAAAGAGATACCTTGATCCCACCTGCCTTAATTCTTTGCTTTATTTTTCAATTGCTTCAGAACACAGGAAAGGAAGAGGGGAAGTGGATTAAGACATTCGAATATACTAGATGGAAAAAGAAGGCACTTAAAACAAAAACTGGTTACAGACCTTCCCATTTTATAGATTTCTAAACTTTATAGGAAATCAGTGATGTCTCAAATGCTTTTCTCTGAGAACTACTATTTGGATCCCCCTCAAAGGCCCCAGCAATGTATAACATAAGAACAGAGCCCTTAATTTCTCAGTAGAACTATTTCTGTAACACAGTACAGACCTTTTATCCATAGGCTGATGTTTTCGTTTTTGGAGCCTATGGAGTTTTACATGAAATGTGTTCATTATAAATTACGGCATACATTGATCAGGCAAATTTCAGACCTACTAATTTAGTGAAATAAAGAAACTGCAGCAGATCTTGGCTATGGTAAGCATAAAAGAGGGATTCTCCACTGGTGCTCAAAGTGCAGCAGATTTGGAGTCAGGCCTGAGTCCACATCCTGGAGCTGCACTTACTGGCTGTGACAAGTTGCTTAATTCCTCATCTGTTTGCCCATATGTGTAAAATGGGGGACAGTAATGCCTCTGTTTTACAGTTGTTGTGAGGATGAACTTTAGTGAGATCGTGAACTTTTAATCTGAATACCCACATTCCTCACCAGCTTGTGAGTATAAATAGAGTCACAGTAATATCGTTGTCCAAATTTTTTGATCCCAGTATATAGAATTTCAAGACCTCAGCCCCTCTCTCAAAATTCTTGTGAGATTTTCTTTTCTTTCCAGTTTTCTCAACTCTTGAATCCCTCCTTTTCTCTTTGTAATTAATAAGTATTTCATAAAGGAAGTACTTTGAGACCACGCAAATATCTCAATTGTCATTAAGCCATCTATTTTTAATTTGCATGTGTATGGACTAATGGAGTCCTATTTTATTCAATTAAATTATGTTACCATCATTATTTATTTTGATACTCAAAGTGCTCCAGATTTGGTCAGCAGGACCCCTTCAAGCTAGTTATTGCATCTTTTTGCCAGTCTCTGTTATTCTTTAAACAATTCCTTACTCTCTAGCCAAACAAGATATTTCAGGCTTATCTTATACTTTTCCTTCCCCATCCCAGGAATTAGTCATCTCTCCAAGGAGCCCTGGTCCCTTTGAGGAGAGAATGGTTTTTAGAAGCCAAGATCTAGGTGCTAGTTGTGTTTATTACTATTGGGGTGCCACAGCTCCAGGACTCCTTCATTGGATAAAGCTAGATGTAGATGTACATACAAACATACACATGCATATATACACTTGTATATGTGTATACATACATGTGTATATACACAACTATGCATATTTCTCTGTCTATATAAATTGAAAACCATGAGTTCACACTAGTACCTCCAATCCCAATCTAACATCTAGTTTTTTTTTCTCTTCCCTTACTTATAATGCCATTCTATGACTTTGGAAAACCTAGCTCCCATCATCCTTACAATATTTACTGAATTAATTTATCCTCCTGTATGTAACAAACCTCCTGGATGCCTTGCTATTCTAGACCTCATACAGATGCCCTTTTCACACCTCTCAGCCTCCAACGCCCCTCACTGGGCTGCCATCACTCACATCCCTGCATGGACACCCTCTTCACCTCCCTTATGCTCAAGTACACTGTGCTGGGCTCCCCCACTGATAGATACTTCCTCATCCCATTTGGGCTTTATATCCTGCTCTGGACCACCACAGATTTCCCCCCACTAGCACAGATGCCTACCTTTCCTTGATTTCACCCAATGAAATGGTTTCTGAGTTAAATTGTTTGAAAAAGGAAAAGAAAGGGAAAAAGGAAAAAAGAGGAAGAATGAGGAATTTAATCTTTGAGATAGTGTTTTGATAAGAAATGTGAGCAAGTAGATACTAAATATCTCAAAATTTTTGCTAAAAGGTGGGCAAGATGTTTAGATATTACATCTCTCAGCTGCCAATGAGATGGCCTATATATGTGGACTGTAACATAAATATGTCTGTGTATGTCCTCACTCTCAACCATCCTCCTGCTTTCTCCATTATGATTACCCTCGCTCCCACTGGCATCCCATGCCCACTTCACCTTCAACGCTTCTGGCAAAGACTGGTACAAATAGGAAACTTAGGAAATCAGTATAGACAAAGATTATTACTGTTTTTCCTCCTTATTCTAAGATAGGTTTATAAAGATCCAGACAAAAAGAGAATATGGTGACAACTCTGAGATAATAATACAGAAAGGGTTTGCAGTATTCAAAATATATTTATTACTTGTTTACTATGCTTAATGCAAGTGACAAGATAGCTCTTGTTTTGCTCTGTGCAAGATCCAACAGCAGGAAAAATGAATGAAGGGAAAATAGAAGTATTTTAAAAACTGAAGTAACTTGTTGTTAGAAGGTGCTTTTGAGGTCCTAACCTGGTCTGCTGAATATTTCTATTAGGAGGAAGCACACTGCCTCCACTTTTCAGCTAACTCCAAGGCTTGGATCTCAGGGTGAGCTGTTATGTACCCCCTCGGAAATTCTGTCTCTCCACTGATCCCAGATCACTCCTCTGCAGTCAGGCAGAACAAGTTTAAGAACCCTGTAGGTATTCAAAGACAGTTATTATGTGCCTCCACCTGAGTCTTTAATATGCTTGCTTTCTTAACCAATTCCTTATATGATGTGTTTTGAGCACCGCTTACCTTCTGATTCCTCTCTGTAGAGGTTCCAGTTATGAACACTATATTTTTAATTAATTTATTTTTTTAATTTATTTTATTTTTGGCTGCACTGGGTCTTTTTTGCTGTGCATGGGCTTTTCTCTAGCTGTGGTTCGCGGGGGCTACTCTTTGTTGTGGTGGGCGGGTTTCTCATTGCAGTGGCTTCTCTTGTTGCAGAGCACAGGCTCTAGGCATGCGGGCTTCAGTAGTTGTGGCTCACGGGCTCTAGAGTGCAGGCTCAGTAGTTGTGGCACGTAGGCTTAGTTGCTCCCCGGCATGTGGGATCTTCCCGGACCAGGGCTCAAACCCATGTCCCCTGCACTGGCAGGCGGATTCTTAACCACTACGCCACCAGGGAAGCCTAATGACCACTTTCAAATGCAGACTTTAGAGCTGGTCACAACGGTGCAGGTGTGTTTCGATCAGTGCTGAGATCAATGAAGCATTTGCGCTGGCACATCATCTCCTGCATCCAATCCCAGAATACATGCAAGACAGCAATCTCATGCCATGTAAGGCTGGTCACTCTGCTTCTACACAGTTTCTATTCAGAAGCAAATTGTCAAGCAAAGAAGCCAAGGAACTCCTGCTCTTCAGTGTGGCCCCTCAAGAGCTTACTACAGCTCCCAATTCCACTGATTAGGGTTAAGTCTCGTATAATTTTAATGGCAAATATGATAGGAGTGGCAGTGTATTTCATCTCTTTTGTCCATTTTATCTTATTTTTCAAATTCATCTAATTTTTTCCCACCTCAGTTCTGGCCTCCATTATCCCACTGTTGAGTTATTGCTACATCAGGCTATTGGGATCCCACTGCCTCTAGGTTTATACATCAAGGCCAGAGTAAGCCCTCTGAAATTAATAATGTCATCCCCTTTCTTAAGAACCTTAAGTAGTTTGCCGTCACTCTTAGCCTTCTGAACATGACTTACAAGCCTCAACATGACAAAAGTCTCTATCCGGCTTTATCTTTCTTTACCCTTTACCCACCCAGCCTTGTGCCTGATGCTTAAGCCATGTCAATCTTTCACAAGTTTGCCTAAACGTGACCATGTTCTCTTTCATTTTCAGGTCTTTGAACCTGCTGTTTTATTTCCTGGAACTCTCTCCCTCTACTACCCTGTCCTCTTCACCTGGCTTTCTCCTTCTCAGTCTTTAGGACACCAGATAGAGTGCCCCTCTCCTGGGAATCATTCCCTGACTCCCCACACCTAGCGTTTTCCCTCCTGTCCTCTTCCCTTAGCACACTACATGGTATGTCTATCATCACATTTATCCAAAGTCTTTCTCAAGACAGCAGGCCAGGAAGTCCACAAATAAGTGATCAGAGTGGGTACAATCTATATGCCTTGAATTGACCAAAGAAAAGTAGTCAGACAACCAGCATATACCCAATTTTAACCCTTAGAATCCTTTGGCCTTGAAGAGTAGAAAAAAAGGAACAGCCTTACTCTACTGAGTCTGAGAATAGAACAAAATGAGTAGGGTAGAAAACCCAGAAATCTGATAGAAAACAAATGAAGATTTAAAAATAATAATGATAAAATATAGTTTGAGCTGCAAATGGTGGTATCTGGCAAATCCCAGGAACTGAGTCATCAGCACTTTCAACCACCTATGAATGCTACAATCTGGAGTGGTCTGGCCTTTTATAGAAACCTGTAATCAGCTCTGGGTCTAAACCTAGATGATGGGTGTTGACCTGAGCAGAGGACCAAAAAGAGAGGAAACAAAGGTGTATTTTCTTTCTGGAAAGGAAGCACTATGTTGAAAGAATGAAGGAATGGAGTCACTTATTTAGAAGAAGAGTACATGAAAATGTAATGAGATGAAGAAATATCTCAGTCACCAAAATCTCTGTTAGAGAAAGCACTGTATTTGTCATAGAGTAACTGTCTGAATTAACCACTACTAGTCAAAGGTAAGAATCAACGGCAGGCTGCAGGTGCATGCTGGAGAAACCAGAATCTAAGTTGTTTTGTATGGCCAGGAAGTGAGGGATTTAAAGTTGTCTTTGAAAAGAGAAGGAGAAAGAGATCAGAGAAAGGGAAATGTTAGAAGTGGCAAGAAAAGGAGGAACTGAGAACAGATATACCTGTTAAACCATAACCAAAATAGGCTTAAGTGAAATATTATTTATTCAAAAAAATGTTTGGACTTCTGTGTGTCCTTCTTTTCCTGGGTATTTTGAAAGAAAATTATAAGGTAAGCAAATGTTTGCAGAAGTTCAAACTCCTGTCTCTTTAGAGACAGAGACTAAAGACCTTTTGAGACCTTCTCAGTCCTGTGATTCTATGACATTTCATCAAATCAAGAGCATGATTAAACCTGAAGAGCTATAATAAAAAACAAACTTTAGGTGTAATTATAATATCCAAAAGTGCCTGCTTGGTCTCTTTTGCTGCTGCTTCTTGTATTTTCAACTGTTTCAAACTGCAAATTAGCATTTTTTAAAAGATCCTGGGTTCCCAAGGGGAAAAAAGTAAATGCTTCTGAATTCAGAGCACAATTCTGGTTCCAAGTCAATATTTTTGTTGCTGCTATAATTTATTTGACACAGTGTATATTTTCTAAACGGTTCTCTGCAGTTTGTATTAGATCTTATGGGACTAGGAAATCAAAGATGAGTGAAATATGATTTCTGCTTTTAGAGACCTCATAATATAATGTGGGAAACAGAAATACAATAAATAACCTAAATGAAAGGGACTAAGTACTGAAATGGAGTTATATGAAAATGCCACCTAATAAAAATTCTTATTTAAGACACGAAAAAATAGAGCCACTGAAAATATTCAGCATTGTTCTTTGTAGTACTATCATATCCTGTTATCCTGATGGAAATGTGGCAATGGCAACTATATCAAACCTCTATGGAGACAAACAACAAAACTACGTGATTGATAATAATGCCAAATGATGCCAAATAGTCTCTGAGCAAAAAGTTGGAGTATAATTCCTTAAGGGCTACCAGCCAGGTGTTAAGATTATTTTGCAATGTAAGCCAGAGGATCGCTTCAGTGTTCAAGAGGTCAAATAGGATTAGAAGATACAAAATAGAGATGGCGGAAGAGTAAGATGCGGAGATCACCTTCCTCCCCACAGATACAGCAGAAATACATCTACACGTGGAACAACTCCTACAGAACACCTACTGAACGCTGGCAGAAGACCTCAGACTTCCCAAAAGGCAAGAAACTCCCCACGTACCTGGGTAGGGCAAAAGAAAAAAGAATAAACAGAGGCAAAAGGATAGGGGTGGGACCTGCACCAGTGGGAGGGAGCTGTGAAGGAGGAAAGGTTTCCACACACTAGGAAGCCCCTTCGCGGGCAGAGACTGCGGGTGGTGGAGGGGGAAAGCTTCGGAGCCTCGGAGGAGAGCATAGTACAGGGGTGCGGAGGGCAAAGCGGAGAGATTCCCACACAGACGATCGGTGCTGACTGGCACTCACCAGCCCAAGAGGCTTGTCTGCTCACCCACCAGGGCAGGCGGGGCTGGGAGCTGAGGCCCCGGCTTCAGTCAGAGCGCAGGGAGAGGACTGGGGTTGGCAGCGTGAAAACAGCCTGCACGGGGTTAGTGCACCACGGCTAGCCAGAAGGCAGTCCGGGGAAAAGCCTGGACCTGCCAAAGAGGCAAGAGACTTTTTCTTCCCTCTTTGTTTCCTGGTGCACGAGGAGAGGGGATTAAGAGCGCTGTTTAAAGGAGCTCCAGAGACGGGCGCGAGCCGCGGCTAAAAGCGCGGACCCCAGAGAGGGGCATGAGACACTAAGGCTGCTGCTGCCGCCACCAAGAAGCCTGTGTGCGAGCACAGGTCACTATCCACACCCCCCTTCTGGGGAGCCTGTGCTGCCCGCCACTGCCAGGGTCCCGGGATCCAAGGACAACTTCCCCAGGAGAGCGCATGGCACGCCTCAGGCTGGTGCAATGTCACGCCAGCCTCTGCCACCGCAGCCTCGCCCCGCACTCCGTACCCCTCCCTCCCCCCGGCCTGAGTGAGCCAGAGTCCCCGAAGCAGCTGCTCCTTTAACCCTGTCCTGTCTGAGCGAAGAACAGACACCGTCCGACGACCTACAAGCAGAGGTGCGGCCAAATCAAAGCTGAGCCCAGGGAGCTGTGAGAACAAAGAAGAGAAAGGGAAATCTCTCCCAGCAGCCTCAGAAGCAGTGGATTAAAGCTCCACAATCAACTTGATGTACCCTGCATCTGTGGAATACCTGAATAGACAAGGAATGATCCCAAATTGAGGAGGTGGACTTTGAGAGCAAGATTTATGATTATTTCCCCTTTTCCTCTTTTTGTGAGTGTGTATGTGTATGCTTCTGTGTGAGATTTTGTCTATATAGCTTTGCTTCCACCATTTGTCCTAGGATTCTATTCGTCCTTTTTTTCTTAATAATTATTTTTTATTTTAATTATTTTATTTTATCGTGCTTTATTTTACTTTATCTTCTTTCTTTCTTTCTTTCTTTCTTTCCTTCTTTCTTTCTTTCCTTCCCTCCTTTAGACAACGAATCATCCCAAATTGAGGAGGTGGACTTTGAGAGCAAGATTTATTATTTTTTCCCCTTTTCCTCTTTGTGAGTGTGTATGTGTATGCTTCTGTGTGAGATTTTGTCTGTATAGCTTTGCTTCCACCATTTGTCCTAGAGTTCTATCTGTCCATTATTTTTCTTAATAATTATTTTTTATTTTAATAACTTTATTTTATTTTATCTAACTTTATTTTATTTTACTTTATCTTTTCTTTACTTCTTTTTTTCCTTCCTTCCCTCCTTCCTTCCTTCCTTCCTCCCTCCCTCCCTCCTCTCTTTCTTTCTTTCTACTTCTACTAATTCTTTCCTTCTACTTTTTCTCCCTTTTACTCTGAGCCATGTGGATGAAAGGCTCTTGGTGCTGCAGCCAGGAGTCAGTGCTGTGCCTCTGAGGTGAGAGAGCCAACTTCAGGACACTGGACCACAAGAGACCTCCCAGCTCCACATAATATCAAATGGCGAAAATCTCCCAGAGATCTCCATCTCAACACCAACACCCAGCTTCACTCAACGACCAGCAAGCTACAGTGCTGGACACCCTATGCCAAACAACTAGCAAGACAGGAACACAACCCCACCCATTAGCAGAGAGGCTGCCTAAAATCATAATAAGGCCACAGACACCCCAAAACACACCACCAGACGTGGACCTGCCCACCAGAAAGACAAGATCCAGCCTCATCCACCAGAACACAGGCAATAGTCCCCTCAACCAGGAAGCCTACACAACCCACTGAACCAACCTTAGCCATTGGGGACAGTCACCAAAAACAACGGGAACTACGAACCTGCAGCCTGCAAAAAGGAGACCCCAAACACAGTAAGATAAGTAAAATGAGAAGACAGAAAAGCACACAGCAGATGAAGGAGCAAGATAAAAACCCACCAGACCTAACAAATGAAGAGGAAATAGGCAGTCTACCTGAAAAAGAATTCAGAATAATGGTAGTAAAGATGATCCAAAATCTTGGAAATAGAACAGACAAAATGCAAGAAATATTTAACAAGGACCTAGAAGAACTAAAGATGAAACAGGCAATGATGAACAACACAATAAATGAAATTAAAAATACTCTAGATGGGATGAATAGCAGAATAACTGACGCAGAAGAACGGATAAGTGACCTGGAAGATAAAATAGTGGAAATAACTGCTGCAGAGCAGAATAAAGAAAAAAGAATGAAAAGAACTGAGGAGAGTCTCAGAGACCTCTGGGACAACATTAAACGCACCAACATTTGAATTATAGGGGTCCCAGAAGAAGAAGAGAAGAAGAAATGGACTGAGAAAATATTTGAAGTGATTATAGCTGAAAACTTCCCTAATATGGGAAAGGAAATAGTTAATCAAGTTGAGGAAGAACAGAGAGTCCCATACAGGATAAATCCAAGGAGAAACATGACAAGACACATATTAACCAAACTGTCAAAAATTAAATACAAAGAAAACATATTAAAAGCAGCAAGGGAAAAACAACAAATAACACACAAAGGAATCCCCATAAGGTTAACAGCTGATTTCTCAGCACAAACTCTGCAAGCCAGAAGGGAATGGCAGGACATATTTAAAGTGACGAAGGAGAAAAACCTGCAACCAAGATTACTCTACCCAGCAAGGATCTCATTCAAATTTGATGGAGAGATTAAAACTATACAGACAAGCAAAAGCTGAGAGAGTTCAGCACCACCAAACCAGCTTTACAACAAATGCTAAAGGAACTTCTCTAGGCAAGAAACACAAGAGAAGGAAAAGACCTACAATAACGAACCCAAAACAATTAAGAAAATGGGAATAGGAACATACATATCGATAATTACCTTAAAAGTAAATGGACTAAATGTTCCCACCAAAAGACACAGATTGGCTGAATGGATACAAAAAAAAAGACCCATATATATGCTGTCTACAAGAGACCCACTTCAAACCTAGAGAGACATACAGACTGAAAGTAAGGGGAGGGAAAAAGATATTCCATGCAAACGGAAACCAAAAGAAAGCTGGAGTAGCAATTCTCATATCAGACAAAATAGACTTTAAAATAAAGACTATTAGAAGAGACAAAGAAGGACACTACATAATGATCAAGGGATCGATCCAAGAAGAAGATATAACAATTGTAAATATTTATGCACCCAATATAGAAGCACCTCAATACATAAGGCAAATACTAACAGCCATAAAAGGGGAAATCGACGGTAACACATTCATAGTAGGGGACTTTAACACCCACTTTCACCAATGGACAGATCATCCAAAATGAAAATAAATAAGGAAACACAAGCTTTAATATACATTAAACAAGATGGACTTAATTGATATTTATAGGACATTCCATCCAAAAACCTCAGAATACACATTTTTCTCAAGTGTTCATGGAACATTCTCCAGGATAGACCATATCTTGGGTCACAAATAAAGCCTTGGTAAATTGAAGAAAATTGAAATCATATCAAGTATCTTTTCCGACCACAACGCTATGAGACTAGATATCAATTACAGGAAAAGACCTATATAAAATACAAACACATGGAGGATAAACAATACACTACTTAATAACGAAGTGATCACTGAAGAAATCAAAAAGGAAATAAAAAAATACCTAGAAAAAAATGACAATGGAGACACGATGACCCAAAACCAATGGGATGCAGCAAAAGCAGTTCTAAGAGGGAAGTTTATAGCAATACAATCCTACCTTAAGAAACAGGAAACATCTCAAATAAACAACCTAACCTTGCATCTAAAGCAATTAGAGAAAGAAGAAGAAAAAAACCCCAAAGTTAGCAGAAGGAAAGAAATCATAAAAGTCAGATAATAAATAAATAAAAAAGAAATGAAGGAAACGATAGCAAAGATCAATAAAACTAAAAGCTGGTTCTTTGAGAAGATAAACAAAATTGATAAACCATTAGCCAGACTCATCAAGAAACAAAGGGAGAAGACTCAAATCAATACAATTAGAAATGAAAAAGGAGAAGTAACAACTGACACTGCAGAAATACAAAAGATCATGAGAGATTACTACAAGCAACTCTATGCCAATAAAATGGACAACCTGGAAGAAATAGACAAATTCTTAGAAATGCACAACTGCCAAGACCGAATCAGGAAGAAATAGAAAATATGAACAGACCAATCACAAGCACTGATATTGAAACTGTGATTAAAAATCTTCCAACAAACAAAAGCCCAGGACCAGATGGCTTCGCAGGCAAATTCTATCAAACATTTAGAGAAGAGCTAACACCTATCCTTCTCAAACTCTTCCAAAATATAGCAGAGGGAGGAACACTCCCAAACTCATTCTACGAGGCCACCATCACCTTGATACCAAAACCAGACAAGGATGTCACAAAGAAAGAAAACTACAGGCCAATATCACTGATGAACATAGATGCAAAAATCCTCAACAAAACACTAGCAAACAGAATCCAACAGCACATTAAAAGGATCATACACCATGATCAAGTGGGGTTTATTCCAGGAATGCAAGGATTCCTCAATGTACACAAATCAATCAACGTGATACACCATATTAACGAATTGAAGGAGAAAAACCATATGATCATCTCAATAGATGCAGAGAAAGCTTTTGACAATATTCAACACCCATTTATGATAAAAACCCTGCAGAAAGTAGGCATAGAGGGAACTTTCCTCAACATAATAAAGGCCATATATGACAAACCCACAACCAACATTGTCCTCAATGGTGAAAAACTGAAAGCATTTCCACTAAGATCAGGAAAAAGACAAGGTTGCCCACTCTCACCATTCTTATTCAACATAGTTTTGGAAGTTTTAGCCACAGCAATCAGAGAAGAAAAGGAAATAAAAGGAATCCAAAATGGAAAAGAAGAAGTGAAACTGTCACTGTTTACAGATGACATGATACTCTGCATAGAGAATCCTAAAGCTGCTAGCAGAAAACTACTAGAGCTAATCAATGAATTTGGTAAAGTAGCAGGATACAAAATTAATGCACAGAAATCTCTGGCATTCCTATACACTAATGATGAAAAATCTGAATGTGAAATCAAGAAAACACTCCCATTTACCATTGCAACAAAAAGAATAAAATATCTAGGAATAAACCTACCTAAGGAGACAAAAGACCTGTATGCAGAAAATTATAAGACACTGATGAAGGAAATTAAAATGATACACATAGATAGAGAGATATACCATGTTCTTGGATTGGAAGAATCAACATTGTGAAAATGACTCTACTACCCAAAGCAATCTACAGATTGAATGCAATCCCTATCAAACTACCACTGGCAATTTTCACAGAACTAGAACAAAAAATTTCACAATTTGTATGGAAACACAAAGGACCCCGAATAGCCAAAGCAATCTTGAGAGCGAAAAACGGAGCTGGAGGAATCAGGCTCCCTGACTTCAGACTATACTACAAAACTACAGTAATCAAGACAGTAATGTACTGGCACAAAAACAGAAAGATAGATCAGTGGAAAAGGATAGAAAGCCCAGAGATAAACCCATGCACATATGGTCACCTTATCTTTGATAAAGGAGGCAGGAATGTACAGTCGAGAAAGGACAGCCTCTTTAATAAGTGGTGATGGGAAAACTGGACAGGTACATGTAAAAGTATGACATTAGATCACTCCCTAACACCATACACAAAAATAAGCTCAAAATGGATTAAAGACCTAAATATAAGGCCAGAAACTGTCAAATTCTTAGAGGAAAACATAAACCGAACATTCTATGACATAAATCACAGCAAGATCCCTTTTGACCTATTTCCTAGAGACATGGAAATAAAAACAAAAATAAACAAATGGGGCCTAATGAAACTTAAAAAGCTTTTGTACAGCAAAGGAAACCATAAACAAGGTCAAAAGACAACCCTCAGAATGGGAGGAAATATTTGCAAATGAAGCAACTGACAAAGGATTAATCTCCAAAATTTACAAGCAGCTTATGCAGCTCAATAACAAGAAAACAAACAACTCAATCCAAAAATGGGCAGAAGACCTAAATAGACATTTCTTCAAAGAAGATATACAGATTGCCAACAAACATGAAAGAATGCTCAACATCATTCATCATTAGAGAAATGCAAATCAAAGCTACAATGAGATATCATCTCACACCGGTCAGAATGGCCATCATCAAAAAATCTAGAAACAATAAATGCTGGAGAGAGTGTGGAGAAAAGGGAACACTCTTGCACTGCTGGTGGGAATGTAAATTGATACAGCCACTATGGAGAACTGTATGGAAGTTCCTTAAAAAACTACAAAAACTACAAAAACTCTCACTTTTGGAGTGGCTGTAATGTGGTGGGTTGATGGCTACAGCATCCTTTGTTTACTGATATGGCAGACAATATGTTCTATTCATACTTTCATGACCTTGACATTTTTGAAATTATAGGCAGTTATTTTATAGAATGTTCTTCAATTTGAATTTGTGTTTTTGGTCAGACTATCACAGAAACTATTGGGTGAGATATAGTGTCCGTTTAATCCCATTACAGGTGATGGTAATTTTTTTCCTGAGTAATACACATTTTGTGAGATGATACTTTGTAGCCATGTAAAAATCCCCTCCTTCCCTCCATTTCACCCACTAGTTTTAGCAACCCTTGATGTTTCTTGCCTGAATCAATTATCACTAAGATGGTTTCTAAATGGCTATTTTTCTAAAGTCATTGTTTTTTTCCACGATTATTTGTTAGTTGGTTTTCTACTGGAAGGAAGAGATTTCTCTTCTCTTCATTATTAGTTTGTTTAGTTCATAGTCTATCATAGGTTCCTATTTTATTTAATGGACTGTAACCTATTACTATCATTATGTATTTTGATGCTAAGCAGCATCCCAGATTAGGCCAGAGGGGCCCAACAAGCTAGCTGTGTTCTTTTGACAGGCCTCCATCGTTATTTGAGAACTTCCTTGCTACCTGACACCACACGATGTTCTGGGTTCATATTTTCATTTTCCTCCCCCAGCTCTAGAATCTGCCATTTCTGAGAAGTCCTGGTGCTTTTTAGTCGAGGTAGCATTTGGAAAACAAAATCTGGCTGCAAAGTATGCATGTTATAGCTGGTGTATCCCTGTTCCTAGGCTCTCTCAGTGGACACTGATAGGAAATACATATATGTATACAAGTACACACATGCTTGCACATTTGGCTCCATATTTATTTCTGTGTCTTATGAGTTTACACCAATACCATCATTCCCATTTGCTCAGGCTTCATTCATTGTAGCTTCCCTCCTGTCTGTAGCTGTTCTCTTTTCTAATGGTGAGAAACTTGGCTCCTGTTATCTTAGTCCTCGAGGTGTAGTCAATCTCTTGATCCTGCCTCACATACACACACCCTGACCCCTTCTCAAGCTTGCCTTCTCCAAGTTACCAACCCCATTTGGCCTAATTTAATGGTTTTTTGATAAGAAAGGGAGGGAGGGAAAGAGGGAAGGAGGGAGGGAGTGAGGAAGGAAGGAAGGAAGGAAGGGAAGAGGGGAGAAAGAGAGAGGGAAACAGGGAAGAGGAGGATGGAAGAAGAAAGAAAAGAAGGAAGACAATAGGTTATTTTTTAATGGTGGGGAGGGTTGGGGAGAGAAGAGCAAAAGCCAGTTCAACAGCTAGAGAAAGAGGCAAGTGGATGCCATGTTCAAGGTTAAAGGGTCCTCAAGGCTGCCCTATTTCTCTTCTCCATCTACTCTCTCCGTAGGTAATATCTAGTCTTGTAGCTTCACCATCACCTATACTTAATGCCTCCCAAATTTTTATCTCCAGTCTCAACCTTTCTCCTAACTCCAGCTTTACAACCCACTGCCTTCCTGAAATCATATGTAACCGATCCGACACAGAACTCTTGACTTCCCTTGCTCACAAATTCACACCTCCCGTCGTCTTTCTTGTCTCGTAAAAAATAATAATTGATATTCACTGAGTGCTTAGTATGTGTCTGACACAGTTCCAATAGCTTTAAATGCCCCAACATTTAATCCTCACAACATTTCTGGAAGGGATGTATTATTACCATCTTTCCTATTTTCCAGATGAGGAAAGTGAGGCACAGAGCAATTTGTGCTGCAGGCTGTGTCAGTGACCCTCTCAGAGTCCTTTAGCCTACATCAGAGGTTACCTACAGTCAATTCCTACCTCTTTCTGAGGGCATTTTCTAGTCACAGGCACATACCTGGCCCACGTGGGATAGTCTAGAGGCTTTTGAAAAGGAATGTCCCAAGAGCAACCTCAACCAATGAAGACAGTAATTACTAGATAAATAGCCCAGCTGCCCGCCCCCCTTCCTGGGACAGTTCTGAAGTACGCTCCACATAAGGTCCTCAGTGGGGCAGAACCCCAAATGCCCCCAGTGGTAAGCTTCTCATTCATGTACGCTTTATTAGCTTTCTTCCCTCCCCAGGGAAATGACACAAGAAGCCCCTCCTAGCACTTCTGGGGATCACTGCACCTAAATCGTTTCAGAGTCTGCTTTTGCAGGAGACATTAATTGCCCAAAGTCACACATACTTAGTGATGGAGTTAGGACTTAAATCCAGACATACTGCCTCAAACTTATGTTCAAAATCACCATGCTTTACTGCATTCCCTCACTATTTGCTCAGACATAATGAGATTCATTCTTGATTCGTCCATGATACATACAGGCCATCAGCAAGCCTCAGAAGCTCTCTCTCTCTCTCTGTATCCTAGATCTGATAATTTCTTCCCACCAGCAGCCCTGGAACATAAGCATATATCAGAATCTCCTGGAAGTCTTGTTAAATCATAGGTTGCTGGGCCTCCATCCCCAGAGTTTCTGATTCAGTAGGTCTTGATGGGGCCCAGGAATTTACAAATCCCCAAATGATGCTGATGTTGCTGGTCCAGGGGCCACACTTTGAGAACCCCAGTCTAACCACCATCACCTCTTGCCTGGACACCAAGCAGCCCAGCTGGTCTCCCTGCTCACACTCACACATGTCCACAGCAGCCAGTTTTCCTTTTAGACACGTTGGATGCACTGTGGTGCGTATGCTCAATCCCCTCACTCCCAGCGCCTCCCATCACATGGGGAGTCTGGTGCAGGAATCCAAGACCAGCCAAGATTCACCCTGCTGCCGCTCTGACCCCTCCATCACGCTCCCCTCGCTCACTCTGCTCTGGCCTCCTACTCGTTCCTGGCTCTTCCCCAGACACACCAGACTCTGTACCACCTAAAGGCTTTGGTAGCTACTGTTCCCTCTGCCTGGAATATTCTTCCCCCTAAATACTGATGAGACCCACTTTCTCCTTACATTTAAATCTCTGCTCAAATGCCGCCTTCTCACTTCTGCATTCCCTGAACCCAGAACAGTGCCTGGAACACACAGAGGACACTCAAAAAACATTTTCGAACATATATAAAAGAAAATAGAAGAGGAGGAAGTGGTGGGGCTGTGGTAGATCCTTCAAAGTGACTGAATTTATTTTACGTGAAGACAAAACTCTAGAGGAAACAAATGGAAATTTCAAAAGAAACTACTGGGCAAGCTATCAATTTCCAGAAATTGCTGATTCCTATACTGAAATAGGTTTATAATTTAGAGAATTGACTCATTAAAATGATTGGGCAAGTGGAACGTGTCCTAATGGGACTTTTGACATCCCACCCCTTACAGAGACTGCTATAAATACATTTACTACCCAACCTCAAAAGCTCACATTAGTGACCATTGCATTACAGGCCTGGGATTTCACAGGAATAGACAAAATGCTAACTATATTGACATGTTTGTCTCTCATGGTACGTGATCTAAGAAAAACATAACTGTTAGCCCTCTGACCCCAGCCTCCTACAACTCACCCCTCAGTGACCCCCTCCAGTCTACACTGTGTGCTTGCTCCTTTCAGAGCAGTCTTTCTGTAAATGCAAACCCAGTCATGTCATTCCTGGGAAAGAAACGCTCTAGTGGTTTCCCATCACAAACCCTTAACGTGTAGATGCCTTAGCCTGGCACACAAGGCTCCATGACGTTGCCCAGTCCACTCCTCTCCGTGCCCTTTAAATAAACCCAGCAAGCCCTCAAAAGCCCTTGCTGCTACTGTGGCTGCTCCAGACTTGCTCTGAGCATTCGGCTCACCTTCTGCCTTCTTTGTTTTGCCAACATGTTCCAGCTCTGTGCCCTGGAACCTCATTTCATTCCTGCTCTTGGACCTCAGCTTGGGGTAGGACTTGTTCTCCTGGCTTTCACCATTGCCCATGGCTCACCCAGCAAATGATTCCTGGCCTCTGCCCTGCCGATTCAGTCATCAGAACTGTGAGTGAGAGGTGTCCTCCAACAGACAGGTCTCTGCCTCCCTTTTCTGCCCCATCTCCTGGTTCTGCCCCCAAATAGACTTGTGCATAGAAATACCTTCAATTTCCTAGGAATAGATGCCTTTCAATATCTCCTCACCCCATAATCCCTCAGCTTGGAATTCTCCCCTCCCCACTTCCCTTGCCCAGTCCTCCTTCTGACCTCACCCACCTTGCTGGTGAACTCAGCTAAAGCTCCTCTCTACGGAAAGCCTACCCTGACCCCTCCTTTCCTCCATCCCACTCCCACTCTCAAGAGTGGGAAG
This sequence comes from Phocoena sinus, assembly GCF_008692025.1. NCBI lineage: Eukaryota > Metazoa > Chordata > Mammalia > Artiodactyla > Phocoenidae > Phocoena > Phocoena sinus. Next base: position 30,589,043 of record NC_045770.1, read on the forward strand.
AAAGAAGGCTGAAAGAAGGCCCAGGAAGAAACAGGCTGGCCCTCTTCTGCCCTCATCTAGACTCCGAAATACCTCTGTTACTCCACTAATTACACTGCGAGGACACTTTGAGTTTACATCTGAGTCTCTCCCTGGAGACTCTGAGACCATGGTAGATAGGAACAGGTTTTTATTTACCTTTTGTACCTCAGCACTAAGCCTAGTACCAGCATATAGACTAAATGCAAGAGTTTTCGACTGAGTAAATAAATGAAGAGTGGGCAAATGAATAAGTAAAATATGCCATTGAGTTCATCATACAGATTTTCTCAAATACAAACTTAAAAGGTACATGGATATAGTCTCTCAAAGTTTCACTGGTTTTTTTGTGGCGCAAATGTCGTACTTTTTTTAAGCATAGTTGATGTACATTATCATATAAGTATAGGTGTACAATATAGTGATTCATAATTTGTAAATTTATAGTTATTATAAAATATTGGCTACATTCCCTGTGTTATACAATATACCCTTGTAGCTTATTTTATACCTAATAGTTTGTACCTCTTAGTCCCCTACCCCTATCCTTCCCCTCCCCCTTTCTCTCTCCCCTCTCATAACCACTAGTTTGTTCTCTATATCTGAAATTTTCACTATTTTTTAAAAAATGTATGCTAGCATTAGAGGAAGATTTACATATATGGTTAGGTATAAGGCCTTACCACCTTAACACTATTGTTGTCGTTTCCCCAGGTTTTCTTTTTTGCCTTTATACTTTTCTTTAGCAGACAGAAACAAATGTGCCCAATTTTGTGTTTTCCTTTTTTGGTTAAAATTGTTCTTTTAATATTTTATACACTGCTATTTCCTTTCTAATGACAAAATTATATAACATTGAATTGTCATCACTTACATAACCGCTTCCTTATTTTTAGACATTTAGATTGTTTCCAAATTTTTGCTCTTATAGCTAAGAATAAAATAAACACTTTTGCTTTTATTCTTTTAAATTGATTTCTCACTGAAAATTCTTAGGAATATGCAATATGTCCAAAAAATATGAACCCTTTTATGGTTCTTGGTATATAGTGCCTTTTAGAAGGATTCTACCAATTTGCAATGTAAAGGCACATCTTTTTGTCACAAAGATTCAGGCCATTTCTAATATCTTACTCCAAGTTCTCAATCTTATTACAGGAGAAAACTTTAAGCTCCTAAAGTGTAAAAACAATGTCTCATATCTCTGTACTTCCAGTGCCTAAAAAATGATTGATGCTCAATAAATATTTATTGAATATGTGAATGAATGCAGGTATTCATATATATATATAAAATCTTCCCTTTTTCTTTCTCTCCTCTCCTCTCCTCTCCTTCTTTCTTTTCCTGTTCTTGGTGAAGATAAACAAGTTGGATTCTGCTTCTGCAAGGGGCTGGCAGGCCCTCTTTGAGCTTCTCATTCTCACAAGTGATGCCAGATCATTTGATCATTTTCTGTATGGTGTTCTGAAGGTAGTCTTTGGTTTCAAATACACTTTTTCTGTCTTCTATTTTTATTCCACCTGATTCTAAAATATTTTTTTACCTAGAAATTCAGAATATCAGTTAATATTATTCTCTATTCTTTTTTTTCAATGTAACTGTCTGATTTAATGTAAAAGTCAGGGTAATAAGAAAGGTATTAGAAGGCACAAAAATTAGAAACAAAAGTTAGATCTCTGGTATCAGATAGCCTAATAATTCACATAGATTATTCTAACTAATCTACAAAAATGTTAAAGCTAATAACTGCATTTAGCAAATTTGGAGAATATAGTCAACATTTAAAAATCAAGGAAGAACTATACAAGTAAATTTAAAAGTACCAGAAAGTAAAGCAAAAGTGTTTAGGGATAAGTTCAACAAAACTTATAAAATAACTCTGCACTAAAACTTACAGAACATTGCTAAGATAAATGCCAGAGGACCAAAATAAATACATGTTCATCAAATTAAAAACCTATTATTTAGATAACCATTCTTCCATAATAGACTTTTTTATTAACATCTTTATTGGAGTATAATTGCTTTACATTGGTGTGTTAGTTTCTGCTGTATAACAAAGTGAATCAGCTATACGTATACATATATCCCCATATCCCCTCCCTCTTGCATCTCCTTCCCACACTCCCTATCCCACCCCTCCAGGTGGTCACAAAGCACCGAGCTGATCTCCCTGTTCTATGCAGCTGCTTCCCACTAGCTATCTATTTTACATTTGGTAGTGTATATACGACCATACCACTCTCTCACTTCATCCCAGCTTACCCTTCCCCTTCCCCATGTCTCAAGTCCATTCTCTACGTCTGTGTCTTTATTCCTGTCCTGCCCCTAGGTTCTGCATAACATTTTTTCTTTTTTTTTTTTAGATTCCATATATATGTGTTAGCATATGGTAATTGTTTTTCTGACTTACTTCACTCTGTAAGACAGTCTCTAGGTCCATCCACCTCACTACAAATAACTCAATTTCATTTCTTTTTATGGCTAATATCCCATTGTATATATGTGCCACATCTTCTTTATGCATTCATCTGTCAATGGACACTTAGGTTGCTTCCATGTCCTGGCTATTGTAAATAGTGCTGCAATGAACATTGTGGTACATGACTCTTTTTGAATTACGGTTTTCTCAGGGTATATGCCCAGTAGTGGGATTGCTAGGTCATGTGGTAGTTCTATTTTGAGTTTTTTAAGGAACCTCTATACTGTTCTCCATAGTGGCTCTTTCAATTTACATTCCCACCAACAGTGCAAGAGGGTTCCCTTTTCTCCACACCCTCTCCAACGTTTATTGTTTGTAGATATTTTTTAATTTATTTATTTTTAATTTATTTATTTTTGGCTGCATTGGGTCTTCATTGCTGTGTGGGCTTTCTCTAGTTGCAGAGAGTGGGGGCTACTCTTCGTTGTGGTATGCAGGCTTCTCATTGCGGTGGCTTCTCGTTGCGGAGCACAGGCTCTAGGCGTGTGGGCTTCAGCAGTTGTGGCTCACGGGCTCCAGAGCACAGGCTCAGCAGTTGTGGCGCACGGGCTCAGCTGCTCCGTGGCATGTGGGATCCTCCCGGACCAGGGATTGAACCCGTGTCCCCTGCACTGGCAGGCGGATTCTTAACCGCTGCGCCACCTGGGAAGTCCCTATTGTTTGTAGATTTTTTGATGATGGCCATTGTGACCCGTGTGAGATGATACCTCATTGCAGTTTTGATTTGCATTTCTCTAATGATTAGTGATGTTGAGCATCCTTTCATGTGTCTGTTGGCAATCTGTATATCTTCTATGGAGAAATGTCTGTTTAGGTCTTCTGCCCATTTTTGTACTGGGTTGTTTGTTTTTGTGATATTGAGCTGTATGAGCTGCTTGTATATTTTGAAGATTAATCTTTTGCCAGTTGCTTCATTTGTAAATATTTTCTCCCTTTCTGAGGGCTGTCTTTTGGTCTTGTTTATGGTTTCCTTTGCTGTGCAAAAGCTTTTAAGTTTCATTAGGTCCCATTTGTTTATTTTCATTTTTATTTCCATTTCTCTAGGAGGTGGGTCAAAAAGGATCTTGTTGTGATGTATGTCATAGAGTGTTCTGCCTATGTTTTCCTCTAAGGGTTTGATAGTGTCTGGCCTTACATTTAGGTCTTTAATCCATTTGGAGTTTATTTTTGTGTATGGTGTTAGGGAGTGTTCTAATTTCATTCTTTTACATGTAGCTTTTCCCATGTAGTTTTCCCAGCACCACTTATTGAAGAGGCTGTCGTTTCTCCACTGTATATTCTTGCCTCCTTTATCAAAGATAAGGTTACCAATATGTGCATGGGTTTATCTCTGGGCTTTCTATCCTGTTCCATTGATCTACATTTCTCTTTTTGTGCCAGTACATTACTGTCTTGATTACTATAGCTTTGTATTATAGTCTGAAGAAAGACCTTCTAAACTAAAAATATATGTATCATTACAAAATGGAGTATGATATGATTTTTGGGTTAAAGAAAACATTTTTACAAATCAGGCATTCAAAGTGGAGTATATTTACTGGGGAAGTCTGCAAGAATGACTGTGATATGGCTGGCTGTGGGCTGGAAGGCCAGCTGGTCGCTGATTGCTTGTAGCCTGCCTCACTGGAAGGCATTCATCCAGCCTGGGGCTGAACTCCTTGCAAGTCAAGAAATGTAATCATTTATGAGAGCTAAACTCACTAGAGATTGAGTTGTAGAAACCAGAGAAAGAGTTGAATCATTTGCAATGAGAAATAGCATCAGTCAGGGAGCTTGGGCAGGTTGGCTGGCCCCCCTTCAGTGTAGGCAAGACTCTTGGGAGTGCTAGGAAGCTGCCTGGCCACGGGGTCAGCCAAGTGGTCCACCTCCAGCCAACTCTGAGCCCAGTGTTCCCTAGGACACTGCGTGGCACATGCATCAATGTATGTATTCCTGTAACTGTCAAGAACACAGATTTTTGAGCTCTGACAGATTTGTGTTAAAATCATGGAGCTACCACTTAATATCTACATGCAGTTCAACTAATTATTCACCTTACCTAAGCCCAAGTTTCTTCATTTGTAAAATGAGGTGTTCTATAGTTGTGTGAAAAATGTACATAAGGTGCTTGGCTCAATGTCTGGCATATAATAAGGGTTTAATAAAAATTTCGATACCTTAGGGTAATGCTACACACCTTTGTTTGATTCATTACATGGATTAAGGAAAAATTTCTCTCCCTAAGGGCAATCTTATTTTTCTTATTCCTAACTTTAATCGTTCAATCAGTTACTCATTCATACATTCATTTATTCAACAGCTGTTTATTGAAAACCTATTTTGTACCAGGCACTGTTTTATGCACTAGGGATATTGCTGCAGACAAAAGATAGAGTCCTTATCCTTATGGAGCTTACACTCTAGAAGTGAAAGACAGACAAAACACACTTGAACAATATATAGCATGTCAGTGTATACATTTAATGATGTAATGCTTTATTTTTTCCCCACAACTGTTATTTTAATCAATTGTCAATTCAATAGCCGAAGGTATCTTCGAAGTAAGAAAATGTCATATATTCATTTTTTATTAATCCTTCACAATATTTCTGTGGAATTTTTGAAAATCATGGCAAAAAGCAATTCTGTAGTCTCCTATTTATGAACTGGACTGAACACTAAGCATTCATTTAATCCTCTCAACATCCCTTGACATAGGTATTATTCCCACCTCGCCCCCACACCATTTGACAATGCAGGAGTAGTTTAGGAGGTTTCACAGATTGTGGTAGACATTTTCTGGGTTTGGTTTTGATTTGTTCTTTGGTTGCCCAGCACCAATTTTCTCTCTGGGGGATATTCCCATTTCATATTTATTTATTTATCTATATATAATTGGTGGTCTCTATGGAAGCTGTCCTGCCTCTTAGTATGGAGGCCTGCTTCTTGCCTCTGGATATCAGGGTGAGGGCACATGACCTAGGCCCAACCAATAGAATTTCTCATTAAAGACTCTGAATGCTGAGGGAGTGAGAAAAAACATAGAAACAAGAGCAGCAGTAGCCTTGACTGTCCATCTGGAACATTGTCCAGTAGTAAGAGACAAGGGTCCCACAACTGATCATTCCTTGGCTCTGGTTTCTTCTGCCCTTAATCCTGCTGGTTCTTCCAGCCTGATGCTCCAGGCTTCCTGGCAGTTCTCTAAGCTACCTGATATCCTTTAAAAAAAAAATGTTTTCTCTTAAATTATCCAAAACTTGTTTTCATAGCTTAAAACATAATAACACTGACTAGTAATATATCTAGAAAGTGACCAAGTCAATATTTAATTCTAGGTCTGTCTAAATAAAGAGCCCTTTAATAAGTCAACTGGGCAATCAGTAATTTTTTCAACAATTATTCATCAATGCATAACATGCACAGCAGGCACCATCTCAGCAACTTCAATGTTGAGGATTTACTAAAACCCCTATGGAATCAAATTCAGCTAGGGCCTAGAGAAAAGCAGTTCTTTGCAGTAAACTTGATTCTGTAATTTAAAATGCTTATCCTCTTACATTAGTGGTACATGGAAACTTTAGTTCTGTGTAAAGTTCTACAAAGTCTGCAGGACCCCAAAACATCAACCCTTCCCAGAGGCTACCAACCTCCTGTTTCATGTGTACTATTTTTATAATCTGATTTTTCTACAGATACTATGCTTTCCACATTTCTCTGTGATACGGACTCTCATTCCATTCCCTTTTAGTCATTGACTTGCTTTGATATGATCTTTTTAGGTTAGAATGATTTGGATTTAGTTTAGATTTGACACAAGGATGATAGAAAGGAAACTTTTGCTCCCCTGTGAAGAGAGAAAGTCAGGACAAAAAAACACCTAGTGAGAAATTACCAGTTTGAGTTTGTCACTTTGGAAGGGTCAAAGGTATTGCCTAGCACTGGCCTTGAGGTAATACCTACTCACATTAATGTGTCAATGACTTATAAGAACATAAATTGCTACTCCTCTTCAGTTTTTGCGCTTAACAGTCGAATATTGGGATTGATTACATTCACGCAATTGAAGAGTGGATACTGGAATCTTCTAGAAATATCTAGATCATACCTTATAAGCAGTTATTTACTTCAGTTTACTTCCAAAAATGAGACTTAGCAAATTCTTTGGAGTTCTGGAGGTGAGAGTATTTTCTCTCTATAGGTCCGAGAATTTCTTGCTATCGTTCCTTCACTCCCTGCCTGCATTGGGGCCATCACGATGAATTGCAACAGTGGTTTGGGGAGAAATTGGGGGAATGAGATGATCAAATAGAGGGAAATTTCAAGGACTCATTCTTTGTTTTTCAATTGTGGCAGCTGCTGTGAAAGTGTAGTAGTAGCACTGCAGAGGACAGGAGAACATATAAATGCAAATTTTGAAAGATTGTTGTCATAGTATTTTCCTTTACTTAGACCAAAAAGAGACAATGAGTATATGTTTGTACATTCATTCATTCATTTATAAAACAAACTTACGTGACTTTTATATCATTCATTCTCCAAGGAACTTATAATTCAGTTAGTTGAATTAGTCTACTAGGTCTGTGGTTTTCTTTCTTTTTTCTTCTGAGGATCATGTTTTGTGTGCCTCACAGCATATAACAGAGATGATGGTCACATGTGTGACAAACTCTCGTTGAGTACCTGGCGTTATTCACTAGACACCATACATGGCCATAACCCCACTGTTTTCTCTTCATGCAGGAAAATGTGTCAGCATGCAAACAGAGCAAGAGAGAGAGAGATCACTATAGTAATAACTTTGAATCTAGCCTAAGTGCTAAGTAAGACATTTACGTATTTTTATCTTTTAACAAATAATAGTATTAAATTATTTGCAACAGACTTCACAAATGACTTTAAATACCAGGTATGTCACCACTAAGACACACTGCTGTAGATGGCAAGGGCAATACTGAATACTTTCTGTGACCAGGATGTTCTTGGCACTTTGTATATATTTTCGTTTCATCCCATACTTCATAATTCTGTTTGCTCATCTACTCCAGTGGTTTTCCAACTTTAGCATGCATCAGAATGACCTGGAAGCCTTGTTTAAATGCATCTGCTGGGCCCCATTCCCACAGTTTCTGATCCAGTAAGTCTGGGTGGGGCCTGAGAATTTGTATTTCCAACAGGTTTCCTGGTAATAGTAATGCTGCTAGTCCAGGAACTACACTTTGAGAATCATTGAGTCATCCACTCATCCATTCAAAAAACATTAATTAAAAGCCTACCTGGTGGGACTTCCCTGGTGGTGCAGTGGTTAAGAATCTGCTTGCCAATGCAGGGGACATGGGTTCGAGCCCCGGTCCGGGAAGATCCCACATGCCACAGAGGATCCCACATGCCACAGAGCACTTAAGCCCGTGTGGCACAACTACTGAGCCTGCGCTCTAGAGCCTGCAAGCCATAACTACTGAGCCCGCATGCCACAACTACTGAAGCCCGCACACCTAGAGCCCGTACTCTGCAACGAGAAGCCGCTAAAATGAGAAGCCTGCACACCACGACGAAGAGAAGCCCCTGATCACCGCAACTAGAGAAAACCCACGCATAGCAACGAAGACCCAACGCAGCCATAAATAAATTAATTAATTAAATAAATTTCAAAAATTAAAAAAAAACTCCAGAGTGAAACAGTTTAAGAACAATTAATTCATTTTTTAAAAAAGCCTACCTGGTGCCTGGTAATAAAGTAAAAAGATAAATTGAACATTATTCTGTAAGAGCTGACGTCTACTGAGCACTCTGCTGAGGGCTTTGTTATGATCTGATTTACTCCTTTATGACAATTCTTCAAAGTAGGTACCTTTTCCCCTATTTTTCAGGCAAAATTACCACAGCTGAAAGAGATTAAGTAACCTGCTCAGTCATATGGACAAGTGTCAGAACTAGGACTTGAACCCAGGTCTACTGGATGCAAGTGACACCCACAGACACCATGTCACATGCTCTGCTACCTCTGTAACATGAGGGGCTTACACACAGTATTACTGTCAGTCTTTTGCAGATTAAAAAAAAATGATGTTCAGAGAGGTTACATAACTTGCCCAAAGTCACCCAGCTAGGAAGTATCTTAAACAAAATTTAATCTCAGTTTGTCTGATGCCAAAGTACTTTTTCCACCATACAACACCATTTCTCCGTGCTATCTCTAAATCAGGATCCATCCAAATCAGAGCCAGGAACAAGAGTATGACTCCAGTTAACCAGAGTGCACAGAGAATGGGGAATTGACGGTTTCGGTTAATGAAGAACATCTCTCTTATGTTAACTTATTCAAAAGCTTTCTAACAATTACCAGTGCACCTTCCACCCTAAGTCAGCATGGTATAATGTAATGCTTCCTTGATGATTCAGGATCTTACGTGTCCCAGAACCATCATTATAAACAGCATTTGTTTCTGAGAAATGTCCAAGTGGATACAGAAGAAGGTGAATGGGGTAGATGTTGGGGAGCCCAGAGGTAGAGGACAAGTTAAAGTATATTCTACTCATTTACCTTCTCTGCCAGCAGAATGGAAAAGCCCCAAACTGAGACTCATCAAATGTTTCAGTTGATGTGGGTTCAAATTAATCACGTTTACTCCAATTCATGTAAGTAGCCGAAAACTGCATTAAAAGTGACTGTTTTTCTCGTTTTGCCACTTGGTAAATTGCAAAGAGTGAAGGCTCCCTGACTCCTGTGTACTGCTGTGTTACCCCGTCATCAGCGGAGAAAGGAGCTGTATAATTACCTTTTGAGACATGAATCATCCTTGCTCTGAGGGCCCAGACCTGTTTGACTCTATAAAAGCAGCTCAAGGTCGAAGTGCAAACGTGCACTGTCTGCCATCCCCCGGGCTGCTATAATTACCAAGCCACCAGGAGGAGATGAAGGTGCTCCCTGCATCTGGCCTTGCTGTCCTCCTCGTCACGGCTCTGAAGTTTTCCACTGCAGCCCCCTCCCTATTTGCAGCCACCCCCAGGACCTCAAGGAACAGCTACCACCTTGCACAGGTTTGTGAATCTTTACACAATTCCCTCTTCCCCCTCCTGCCCCAGAAAACCTAAAGGGGATAATGAGAAAATAAGGAAAATCTGTTATGGCTTTGAAATCATCTTCTAAGTCCACTAAAGTCTAATGGATATGATCTCCTGTACAGCTAAGGCTGGTGTCTGGTACACACTGAGTGCCTGTGTTGCATGATTGCATAAATAAATGAATGAATGTCTATCCAGGTATCTTGCTGCACACAGAATTTGAGGCGGCTAGCAAAAATACATGCATTACAAAAAAGACAAAAGAAGTATTTGAGGAGCAACGTAGGAGGAAAAATAAGGGCAGAAAAATAAAAATCAAAGTGTAAGATTTGCACAGTAGAGGTGGGTCGGAAACTTAGTGCTAAGATTCCTAACAGTCGCAACAGAAAGATTTCCTGTGTTCACTTTTTAGAAAAATGGCTCTTGTACTCAGGGCAAACTTGATCAAAATTTGAAGTGAACCGGGCTTCCCTGGTGGCGCAGTGGTTGAGAGTCCACCTGCTGATGCAGGGGACATGGGTTCGTGCCCCAGTCCAGGAAGATCCCACATGCCGCGGAGCGGCTAGGCCCGTGAGCCATGGCCACTGAGCCTGCGCATCTGGAGCCTGTGCTCCACAACAGGAGAGGCCACAACACTGAGAGGCCCATGTACCACAAAAAAAAAAAAAAATGGAAGTGAACCAAGTTTTTGCTGGGTAGCTACCTGCTTCTCATGTGAGGGTCTCTCCTCTCTAAAACATATTCACCAAGTACCTTATTTACTTACAATTTCTGTACCTTCCCCTCCTTTAAAATCTTCCCTGACTGTCGGAAAGGATCTGATAAAATAATACATATCAGAATTTCTTCAAAGACTAAGTGTGACTCAAAGTGATTCAATGTATATTTGCTTCCAAGTGTTTTGTTTTTAACATTTAAAGGGAAGTGGCGAACTTTAACCTTAAGAAACAAGTCTTCAATGAAGGAATTTCCAACATTTATGAAAGGTGTGTAAGTGAGATGTTTTTGCACCAGGGCCTTTGTTTCAAGTGTCTGTCAAAATGATAGCACATCTGTGATTGCCAACCCTGCCTCAGGGTTGCTTTCCTACCTGCCAGGCTACACCTGGGTACACGTTGCAGAGCTGATTGTCACCTGTACACACCTGCGTGTCCCTACTGACTGTTTACACCACTCTTCCATTCTAATTGGTCCATCCCCCTGCCACACCAGTCGTTAAACATTTTGAACATCAGCCCTGCATGTAAACAGCACAGTGGATGCCAAGCACAGACCTGTTGAATTGAACTTCCTTTGACTTGAGCCCACTTTCAGACGAACTAAATTCCAAATAACATATCTCACAATACTGGGGGTCTATTTCAAATTGTATTTTGCTGGTGCCACCAAGCTTTGAATCTCTTCTCTCCAAATGTAATCTTCCATCACCCAGCCTCATGCCACCCTGATTCAGAAACTAGAGGCTTTGGGACTTCCAGAAGGAGGGTCATACTGAGGCCATGGCAGCAAGCTGGAATGATCAGGGCAAACCTCTCAAGCAGATCCCAGTGCCTAGAAAGAATTACTGTCCCATCTTATAGTTTATAGAAATATTTAACAACTTAGGCAGCCTTACAGTACAACAAGTGAAATGACATGAAAATAGACTTATTTCATAAAAATAGCTTAAGTTCATTCATTCAGCAACTATTTATTGAAAGTTTACTGTATGCTATGTGCCAGGACCTGTTCTAAGCACTGGACAAACATCAGTGAACAAAACAAGTCCCTGTTCTTATGGCGCTGGCATGGGGATGATGGAGGAGTGGGAAGATGCTGGGAGGAGACAAACAAGTCAATCAATAAGTCCCCAAGTGATATTAAAAAATAAATTAGGATGATAGCGAGTTACTGGGACCCTGGGGGGTATTTTCACTTGAGTAGTCCAGGAAGGATTCTCTGAGGAAGTGATATTTGAGATAAAGAGCTATGTGAACCTGAACTTCACAGTCGTGTGAAGATCTGGAGACAGAGCAGTCCAGGCAGAGAAAAGAGCGAGTGCAGCAGCCGGGGACTGAAAGAACTTGGATTGGAGCATCGGGCTACCATGGCAAGAAGATACTGGCTGAGTCTCAGAGTCAGGCCAGGCCAGCATACACCTGGGGCCTGGGGGTCCAGGTCAGGTTAAGCCCCTTCTACACTACTCTCTTCTTTCTAGATCGCTCACTAAGAGATAACAAATAGTTTCCTGTGCCTGGAAACTCGAGGCAGGAAACGTTTCCAAATACTATTCACTTCTTCCTAAACCCATGAACACGATAATCTATGCTTGAAAAGATAAACAGGTTTTTAGTTGATTTAATGCCCACTTGTATCTTTTAAATTCTGATTGGCTAATTATCATAAAGGCTTGGAAAATGATGAAATACTTAGTCTCATAATCCAGAGTTTTATTCTACTTTTTGGTTTTTTTTAAATAATAATATCAATACAACATTTAATACAGGCTGTTAAATTGTCCTTAAAATAATATAAGATTTTATTATCACATTATTATGAGCTTATAATTAAAGAAAATAAACAAAAAACCTTCCAAATACAAACTGTTAAATTCAGGTACTTTTATTACCATTTGACTTTCTGTGCATAAAGATATTTTTTAATTGTCATTATACTCAAAATTTGGTTCCTACCTTCTTATTATTATAACACAATAAAATTTTGATTTTATACTATGTTCATAAAGATCATGTTATAAAGTTACAAATATTTCAGAATATAAGTGAGTTATAATTTATTTAGCCATTTCCTTTGTTGGATACATGGAATATTTCCATATGAATAATGTTTCTATGAACATTTTTGTACATCAGCCTAATCTAAAGGATTATTTTTTTCAGGATAGATTTCCAGAAGTGTAATTAATGAGTAAAAAGGTATATACATTTTAAAGTCTTTTGATACATTTCAAAGTATTTTCACACTAAGGATCTCATTGGATCCTCATACTGGTGTGGGTAGGATAGACACCAACCCCATGTTATAGACGAGAAACCTGACACCAAAAGGAATTGCCCAAGATTTTTAGAACCTAGGATTTGTCACAAAACAAAAAGTTCCCACAGTTCCATTCCTGTGACTTAGCCAAAACAGAAAGAAATATTGAAGAACCGTATCTTGAACTTCACTTTGTCCTGAAGCACACTTAAATCTGAACTTTAAGCTCTTCACTCTCAGGAAGGACACTAGGAAAGTGCACTGAAAGAAGAGTTGGGAGGGGGGACCTGGGCCACTAGCTTCTGGGACTGCCCTCAAGGCCTCTGCTATTCTTATCTGTCAAATATTGTTGGAGACACAGAGAGGGGACCACCATATTGCCAACCCTAGACTCCTGTGGTTTCAACAGTGGGGGAGTACGGAGGGTGGGGAGGCACGTAGGACAATTCTGGTGAGTCCTGAAATCTTTGACCCAGGCCCACAATTAGGTGTTGAGCCAACAGCACACAAGTGTTAGAATAGAACACAAACACAGTTCTAAGTGGGCATCTTTGTGCCTAACTGAACATTTTGACTCTGAAAAGTATGCTAAAACCTCATCAATAACTTTGGCAAGAAAGTGTACAGAATAATTTGGGCTCTCTGTACTTCAGAGAGCTTGATAATTCTTCAAAGAAGCATATTTTCTATATTTTACCTAAAGAAAAATAGCTCAAATGGTAACTGAACATCTACTCTGCACCTAGAACTGGGTCAGGCCAGGGCCATATCTGTGAAGGCATCACGATCCCCAGCCTGAGAAACCAGAGGTGAGAGTGATGAGAAGCTGGTAGACTGTGGTACAAGGTGGCAGGTGTTCACTAGTCTAAGAACCACATTCCGTGGGAGCACCCAGTAGGGAGCAACTCACCTGTGTCACTGCAGTAACCAATCCTTGTGGTCTCTTTAAGTAGAAATAGTTTTTGATTTTATCTTTACTCCATTAAAGATAGTTTTAATCCTATTTACTATGACTTGCCTTAAACCTTTTGAGTTGCAGGTCTAGCATCTTAAGCATATTTTGAAAAAAAAATATATAAAACATATATAACTAAAAATGAATTATTCTCAATTCCATCACTAAAATATAACCACTGTTAATCCCTTAGTCTACATTTTTCAAAACCCTTTCTATGACTCAGTGCTGGGACTAACATGAAGGAGTGACACAAGCTTGGACCCTGTCTTTATTTAAAATGTTGATATTTTGTCCATCATAGATTTTATGCATTAATTTTTATTTTTTCCAAAAACATTTCATTAAACATTATTTTTCTTGATCATTGAGTATTTGGCAACCCCCCACCCACTTCCTCATCCTAGTCCTAGTTTAGGACTATATATCTGTGTGTATTAATATGCACAGACTTCTCTTTACAAAGGTGGCTTGTACTATAATAATAGTTGTAAACCTCTTTTCACTTAATATATCAGAAGCATCTTCTTATATGACCATATTTCATAAAACCAAAATTAGAATTTAGAGTGTAAGTGTAACACATAACCTAACAAGGAAATAAAATATTTGAAATCAAAATGGCCTCAGAAAATATGGAGCATCTGGCTTTCCGCACAGAGCTCACCTCTGAAGAGAGTAATTCAGACTTACCATGAGCATAGTGTTATCACAGCATCAGCTTGAGCAAACAGAATGGCTCAGAGAATCAACATCACTCTGCCAAAAAGATCAGGAACATAAAATGTTGATTTAAAATGGCCTAACCAGACATGGAAATGAAAGCAAATAGTTACACCTTTGTTTCAGGGCACCTGCCCTGAAACAAAGAGCAGGGCTTTGTTTCAGGGCTCCATCGCCCTTTTCCTCCTCTTGGGTTCTCATCTCAGTAAGAATTTTACAAAGAACGACCGCCAGGGAAGTGAGCTCCTCTCATAAGCAGGGCAAGGAGTAAGGATTGGTTGACCCCACGGTAAAGACACAGAACACCTTGTCCAAACAAGTGAGCGAGTCTTACTCCTTTTCTTTTTTCCTTAACAATTACAGTTCATGTTCATAGCAGAAAACTTTGGGATATAGGAAAGGGTAAAGAATAAATTGTCACCCATAATTTTAAAACCCAGAGATAAACAAGATTAATATTCAGACTTATTTCCTTCCATTATTTATGTTACTTATGTTCATTATAAATTATATATATGTTAATTATCAATGTCTTGATTAATGTCTTAATTTTAAGTGTTAATATAGATGTTAACATGATTATATTAATATACAGATATAATAAACATGAATATAATCTATTTACATTATACGATTTTATTTATGAAATTATGTATAAATATTTTACTTCTACCTTTCTCAGTATATTGCCATTATATTGACTTCACTACTCCATGCCATTAAATATTTTTCAAAAATATATAAATAATATTATTTATATACAACAAATAAGTACTTTATAATAATATACAAATATAAAATTTTATATTTAATAAAATATAGATATAAAGATTTAGCTGCTTTTTGTTTTCCTGAAATAAGTTGGGTGGGTGAAATTCCTGGGCCAACAGCAGGCTCTGACCCTGCATTTTCACGACTCTGTCTCACTCACTTCACCCAAGAAGTCATACAGAGTGTTTTGAGTGGTACATTAGGGTTTTAAGCCTTTAAGCACAAGTAAAATCGTTATAATTTATGGCTAATTTCATTTGCTTCAAGGGGCAAAGAGCCAGTCCTAGGAAACATGCCCCTTGGAAACAATTTGCACCCCATGTATTGAACACACCTGAATTAATTAAAAGTCTCAGCTGGGAAACAGATTGACCTGCTGCCTTTGTATAAGATGAGAGGCTGCAATATAAAGCCACAGAGAGTTAAGAACATTCTGATCTTGCATAATGTATAATGAAAATACGACACAAATAACTGCTTACTAGAAAAATAGGAGAGTCTTTGTTTTACAAATTGGTAAAGACCTCAATGACAAATAAATGGTCCGTGGGGAAAATGTTCACATTATTCTCCTTCCATTATTTTTTTCTCTTCAAGCTACTATTCATTGTAGAAAAAGTATAAAAGGCATGCACATAAAAAAATCTAAAAATCCCACCGCCCAAAGACAATTGTTGTTAATAACTTGGCATATATCTGTCTAAGCTTCATCTACGCAAATATATCTAATTTTTTCAAAAGTGGGAATATGCTCTGCACACTATCTTTAGCCTATCAAGAATACCGTCCCTGTCTTACCTGAGCATAAGTGTTGTTCAGAGATTGTGCTGTGGATGTCAGCCTGCCTCTCCATTTCAGGCATACCTTGACAAATATTACACAAAGAAAGGAGGGCACCAGATTGGTGAGATGATTGCGAGAGGAGGCAATTCCATGGTTAAAAACATTAAGGAGCTGCAGGCTTTCTTCGGCCTCCGAGTCACCGGGAAGTTAGACCGGGCCACCATGGATGTGATCAAGAGGCCTCGCTGTGGAGTTCCTGATGTGGCAAACTATCGCCTCTTCCCAGGTGAACCCAAATGGAAAAAAAATACTTTGACATACAGGTAATGAGATCGAGTCTTTCCAAATTCAGAGAGAAAGAGCCTTTCTCTCCTTCTTTCTTTTCATTTAAAAATATCTTCCTTCTGATCTGTATAAAAATCATGACTCGGGCTTCCCTGGTGGCGCAGTGGTTGAGAGTCTGCCTGCCGATGCAGGGGACGCGGGTTCATGCCCCGGTCCGGGAGGATCCCGCATGCCGCGGAGCGGCTGCGCCCGTGGGCCGTGGCCGCTGAGCCTGCGCGTCCAGAGCCTGTTGCTCCGCGGCGGGAGAGGCCACAACGGTGAAAGGCCCGCGTACCGCAAAAAAAAAAAAAAAATCATGACTCATCACAATCATAAGAGAGCGTAAGAACTTTTTAGGTCTAATCTTTAGAAAATGACAGTGGAGAATTCACTAGAAAATATGATCTCAAGAGTATCATAATGGCTGGCCGTTTTAGGCATTACAATTTTATCAGAGACAACACATTTTTCTCTAAAGAAAAATAAACTAGTCTAGGATTAATAACCTGATGGTACCAACCAGTTTTCTTAAAACAATCTTCTAAATCAGAAGTAAATAAACTCACCTACTAATAAATTAATTTTTTATTAATTCCAATAATAATTTATTGACAATTTATTAAATGTCTACCATAGGCATTCAGTTTTGGAGATGTAAAGGTGAGTAGATCACCTTTCCTCTTCTTTGGGGGAGACACGCATACAAACAGTCACAGCTCCGGGTGAGAAGTGTGAAACTACAGGTCTAAGCAGAGAACTGTGGCAGCACATGGAGGGAGCTACCAAGTCACCCAGGGACTGGCCAGTGACATCTGAGCCTGACTTGTAGGCAAAGCAGGAGCCAGTCAGCCCCTAGCCCCAGGCTCTCCCATCTCCCACCTTATCCCCCCTCCACCTCCACAGTTGAGCCTGGCCATCCTCTGGATTCCTCCTGTCCCAGGTGGAACAAGGATTCCGCATGATCCAAGAGGACTCATTCACCCAACCAGAATCTACACCCTCACTGTACTCTGGGTTTTCAGGCCAGAATTCCAGCCCCTCAGCCTGCATCCATTTGTGGGGCCAGTACAGGCCTCCTTCCCAGGTTGGCCCACCCTCCTCCATTGGACCGTCCATGGTGCTTCCTAATTATTATACTACATTTTACTATTATCTATATTCACGAGGTCATTTACATCTCTTATCTGTATGATGGAAATGATGTGCTGCTACTCATCTCCTCCCAACTTTACGTTCACTCATGGCAAGTTGGTTGTTGAAATTAGCCATAGTGAGGGTACTTACAGTATGGAAATCAGCAAACCCTACAGACGAGGAGTTTTGGTCATAGAACTGGTTGTTAAACTGTAGCAGCACACCAGTGATTCCCTGTGATCAAATGGGGGCTCAAACCCAAAGAGAGATCAGATGATTCCTCTAGGCCACTTGTCTGTTGCTATGAGCCTAAGAGTCCATTAAGGTGGTGCTGAACACAATTATTAGCCTCTGCTCCAGCGTAAGAATTCCACAAAAATCAAAGCATTTGGGGAAGAAACACCCTATAAGGAATTAAACACCCAAAAGATTATGAGATGATTAAGGGCAAGACAGAAATATTTTATATAAACTCATGAAGTTTTTTCTGTCATTTCTTAAAATAAACTGTATCATAGAATTTTAGTCAGTGATTATGCACAGCAAAGACAAGGGGAGAGATCAAGCTAATTTGGGACTGAAAGAAGTATAATATTCTTGTGATAATATTTTGGGCAGTCCCAAAAGCACCCTCCACACTGCCCATCCAGTTGCTCCCAAACAACTCTCCTTCTCCCCCGCCCCACCCAAAAAGGAACTAGAGACTATCTTAGTACTCTGTCTATATAGCTACTGGATCTCAGAATAACTCCTTTTAATATAGCCCAAAGGACTGCAAAAGACAAAATATAGCATAGTGCTTGTGTGCATAGGCTTTGGAGTCGTAAAGAACTGGGCTCAAGTCCTGACTAGTCATAAAACGTAGAGTGTTACTATTATCTGTGAAGGTTGCTGTGAGGGTTAGAGTGCGTACCACATTTAAAAGTGCCTAGAACAAGGTCCAGCACGTAGTGTGTATTCACAGAACATTAGCTGTCATCACTGCTGCTGTGTCGGTCTCCAGACCCTGGGTCAGGACCTCTGTCCATGTGCTCTTCCTTTCTGGTGTCATCCCTTCTCCATCTCTGTCTTCTCCAGCCCAACACACAGGCAGCTCTGTGGGGATGGATAGCTTGTCTATAATGTGAGCGAACTTCGAGATACCAACTACACAGAGCCATGATAAATCACAGTTTCATATTATGCAGTGGGCGTGGCATATTCTGAAAACACTAAATGGTCCCTTCAAGGGTCCTTCTGGTTTCCCCCCGGACACCTACGTCCCTCCTCTTGGCCCCAGTCCCTGGAGTTAGAGATCTCCTTGATCCTTCCCTCTCCATTACTGAGGTTTAGCTATTTCCCATCCTCTCTGTGGGACATGGTCCCTTCCTTTTGGGCCCCCAGGATAACCACTGTTGGTTTCTAGCTGAGAAGGCACCACCTGCATCAGAATAACCTAGAATACTTGTGAAATGCAGATTTCTGGATCATACATGTGTGTTTAACAAGTTTCCTAAGTAGTTATCACAAGTCCTAAACTTTGAGAACTACTGAGTAGGCCCTTTTTTTAAACACGAGCTTTTATTCATTAGTTCATCCACTTAGCAAGTGTTTGCTAAGTGCCTACTATGTGCAAGGGCCTGGACTAGGAGCTGCAGAAAGAGAAAGTTGGCTAGGTGTCTGCTCTCAAGATTGGCTCTCACAGAATTCACTTCTAACTCTGCACCCATGATTCCATCTGAGTCCAAGGTTCTGGGTGGCAGTTCCTTTCTCCCGCCCTTCCTTTCCATGCTGCCAAGAACCCCCAGCCCCTGGCCTCCAGCATGGCATGTCCTAGAAAAACACCAACTGTCTCCACCCACTGTTTGTCCAAAATGGTCTGTACTTTTCTGCCTTCTGATGTCATTGCCAGGCCAGGACTTGATAAAAGACTCAAGCCTTTTTCAGTTCAAGTGAGCATCCTTGTGAGGAGCTAGCACTTCCCCTTTAAGATACATATTATTTTAAGAAAAAACATTCCCCCATGGCCCTGGGGAAATCCTGACGGTCTCTGAACAAGAATTTGAAAACCCTCAAAACTCTGTGTTTTTATTTTTTACAATTGAAAATTTGCAGTACCTTTTGGGGAAAGAGGTCCCTTCTCAGTTAAAACCACTTTAGGGAAAATGGACTTCCGGCTACTCTTAAAGTTACACAAGGTATTGTTCTTTAAAGTTAGTGATATATAATAACAATGAAAGCCAAACTGTTTCAGCACCAGATTATCTCAACTCTTTCATTTCTCTCCTTCATTTTTCTTACTGCTTAACATGTTTCAGTAATTTAACAAATATGAAAGCAAAATAAGAATTATTATTTTGGAGAAAAAAATCTAAGTTGTAGATTTATGTTCAATATTTTTATTTTTAATACAACCTTGATGTAATTCTTGCTTTCTTCACTTAGGAGCACTTACTGAAAGCAAAACATGTTCTTTCTGTTTTCACAGAATATCCAAATACACACCTTCCATGACTTCTGCAGAAGTGGACAAAGCAGTGGAGATGGCCCTGCAGGCCTGGAGTAGCGCCGTCCCTCTGAGCTTCGTCAGAATAAACTCAGGAGAAGCAGATATTATGATATCTTTTGAAACTGGAGGTACTGTGGTGCTTCTTATATTTTGTCTACTAATCAGAGGAGAAATGTTTCAACACTTTTCCTTCTACAGTATTTAATCCATGTGATCAACACAATCCTCCTTCACACAGTTGTGAAGGGCAGAGGACAAGGTCATGGCAAAGTCACAATCTTTGTCTGGCCAGAATATAAAACCAGAGGAGTTCTCAGCATTTCTTGTCATCAGTAGACTGAGCTGTAGAATGGACTCAGCATAATCAGCTTTCATAGTGGTATTGCCCCATCAGGGACAAACGCTGTCAGATTTAACTTTCCCATTGGCTAGAAGGTCATCTGACCTCATTCTATTCCCATGATGATGCCCATCGCCATATACCCCCTCCCATATTAGCCAAAGATGTCCCACCTTGAATCCTCACTGAGGATTAATTTCACAGGAGCCCTGACGGCTTTCCCGTGCAGCAATGTTTAGGAGAGTGACTGGCATTGCCGTCTTGTCCACACTTGCATACCACCTTTTGGAGATGCCAGGCCTGCCTCCAACCTGCCCACTTCTCCATCCCCCAACTCCCCGCAGCGAGGAATGGAGCCCTTTTTAGAGAAGCATGTCTAGTAGTAGATGATGGAAAGGCCATGTAATTCCTTTCCCCTCTCAGTTTCCTCAGAGTCAAGGTGAGTATCACTGCCTCTTCCCCTTCACAGATAACATTTCTAAGTGTCCTATTTCAGTCCTTATCTTAATTTTAATCTGATATCACTGGGGAGATACATGCTTAGAAGCTAGGAGAGAGAAGATCAAGTAAGTCCTGAGTGTGATCCCTTGAGAGGTGGCCCTGGGTGTGGCCTGGTCCATGGCAGATCCTGTTCTCCCAGAGGACCAAGGCCACCCCACAGTGAACTAGCAGGGCAGTGGGCTCAGGGCAGCTCTGGAGGTGATGGAGTTAACATCTGGCTGTCTCTTGATCTTCCAAGCTTGTGCTCTGTTCCCTAAAACAGAGTTAACTAGGGACTGTGCTGCCTTTTAACCAGGACTTCAGGGCATGTAATCTGATTAAACAACACTGCACTGAAACCCGGGGAATGGCACACCAGAATTTGTTTTGTTGGTTTTTAATAAAAAAAGATATGCTCACGAAAATCCTGAAAAACTGTGAAATGTAGTTTCTATAATATCTCTCGTTTTATTCTTCCTCCTTTTCTATTATATTTGTAATGAACTTTTAATTAAATGTAGATAATAATACAAAAGAATATTAAGCTTTGAAAGTTGTAATTTTATAAACACCTTTATTGCTTTCATGAATTTTATGCATGAAAGTATATCAAAATTACAGAGAAATTTTCTTTTTCTTTTTTTGATGCTTCCTTAAATTATATTGTGCTCTAGAAACAGAAATCACACACTTGTTCAATTTACTATAATTGTCTTAGTCAAATCATATTTTTGTTTGGTTTTTTGTTTTTCTTATTAATTTTATTTTTTATTGAAGTATAGTTGATTTACAATATTGTGTTAGTTTTAGGTGTACAACAAAGTGATTCAGTTATATATGTGTGTGTGTGTGTGTGTGTGTGTGTATATATATATATATGTATATATACATTCTTTTTCAGATTCTTTTCCCTTATAGGTTATTACAAAATATTGAGTATAGTTCCCTGTGCTATACAGTAGGTCCTTGTTGGTTATATTTTATATATAGTAGTGTGTATATTTAATCGCAAACTCCTAATTTATTCCTCCTCACCTAACCCCGAATCATACATTGAAAGCACTCTGCCAACATGTTCACATTCCAGTCAGTGGACGAGGTTGTGATTGAATGACCATCCACTCTTTCTCCTTTTGTAATCTGTGGCATGGTCATAATCTACAGTATGCCTTGTGCCAATTAATAGACATTGCAACAAATACAATATCAAAAGAACATTTTTTATTTTTAATGCTTACTATCTTTAAAATACAAAATATCCCTTTTATTCTTTTAATGGATAGGTTACTCATTGGCATGTGAGCTTCTTCTTATAAAAAATGAATATTGAAAAGTAAACCTATTTATATGAGAAGTGTCAATGCTATTGAAAAAGTTTTCTGTTCACTGTGATATTAGGTACCCTTCAAAAATTGCTAGAAAGACTAAATCCTGTTGGTGTTTCTCCCCACTTGTTTAGATCACGGGGATTCCTATCCATTCGATGGGCCTCGGGGGACTCTAGCCCATGCATTTGCACCTGGAGAAGGCCTGGGAGGAGATACACATTTCGACAATGCTGAGAAGTGGACTATGGGAACGAATGGTATATTTGCACAATTCACCATAACCTGGAAAATATTGTACCTTCTTCTGGGCCTCCATCATGAAACCTTGAGGTTCAACGTCCCAAGCCACCCTTTAACTAGGGGGGCTGGCTAGGAAAAACAAGTAAGCCAAAAATCCAAAAGGGAACACCGTAAGGGAAAAAGATCCACCCTCCAACGTGTTGTAGACTTTTCTGATCTCTGGTTCATAGTGTATAATCTCAAGAAGCAGCAATCCCCTACTCAACACACAGCTCAATTTTTCTTCAACTACATAATATTTTTTGATCCTTACTTGTACTTGGAAATAGGCTATATTCAGAAATGACCTGAGGGGAGTCAGTACTTTCCTGAGAAGTACGATGGGGATGGGTATAAAAGTTCTAGAACATCATGCATGTCATGTGGAAATCTTCAGTGTGAAACTTGTGTGGATAAAAGGGAGTAGGCAGGGAACTAGTAAGGCATCTGTGGCCTGAATCTAGGTATTATTGCCACTGTTAGCTCTAAGGCCCTTCTTTATCAATCTACTGAGCACCATTGACAATGAACAAAATGAACTGATTTACATTTCCATCTTCTCCCACCCCCAAGCCCTTCCTAGCAAGGTGGGGAGGACTGGACTAAAGTCAGCAAAGTTAAGTGCCAGGACAACCTAACAACCTTTGAATAACCCAGTTATGAAAAGAAAATGAATAAACTGTGATTTGGGCATAAATTCTCCTGTGAAGACAGGAAATGTTGAACATAAAACCTTGTGCTGATGCGGTCTTTTTCTCTCTCATATTGTCTAGGTTTCAATTTATTCACCGTTGCTGCTCATGAATTTGGCCACGCACTGGGCCTGGCCCATTCCACAGACCCATCAGCACTGATGTACCCAACTTATAAGTATCAGCATCCCTATGGATTCCACCTTCCCAAGGATGATGTGAAAGGGATCCAGGCACTGTACGGTACAATCACTACACTTTTTTTGACCACAAACCCTGAAAGTGACAGGCATTTGGTCTCCAAGTTAAAGAAAGTATACTTTGTCAGAAGTTACCTACATAAGTGAAGATTAAGCTAGAAACTACCACCCCAGCTATGCCCTCTTATGAAGAGCTTATTTACCAGATATGAGTATTGGTTTCTTTTGTAAGATGTACAATTAAATTTTACATCTTTCCTCCAGAGCATATTGGTCCCTTGATGGCCATAGAAAATACAATCATTTGTGTGTATTTTGAGTGTCGATCAGGAGTCAGACATTGGGAGAGGATGGATATTTTTTATAGTTCATATATATCATGCTTATCCATTTGCAGATAAGTGACCTTATCTTCCTAAAAATAGCAATGATGACGGTAATAACTGTACCATTCAGTCAGATAGGCAATCTTCAGTTTGTAAATCATGTTCATATGAGTCATCTCCATACCATCCTCAGGATCAGCCTGTGGGGTTGAAATGTTTTCCTTATTCGATAGTTGAGAAAGCTGAGGCTCAAAGACGGTAGCTATCCCAAAATATTCAAAACGATCTCAAGCGTTAACATTCTTTCAAAGGTAATAAAGGATTATTAGGAACTCTATATCCAATTTTGCTTAACAGAAAGAAAAATCTGTTAATCCATGAGATGAAATCTTGAAACATCATTAGACCTTGACATTTTTTTGTGTTTGATGGATAAAAGCTGAAGAATCTAGGAAACTGACTTTTCCTTAAGCTTCAGAGCCTGGTTATTCAGGCTTTAGTTATAGGAGTCCCTCCTCTTCCTCTCAGCCTAGAAAAGGGTCTGTAGAGCCCAGCTCGCCCATGTTTCCTGCATGCCAGCCAGCCCATCTGTTGCTTAGAAATGGGCACACAGATTTGGGCAGTCAGAAATGGGTACACAGAAATGGGCAGTCAGATTTTACCTGAGGCATAAAAGACAAATTTCATCCCCAAAAGTGTTCGGCCAGCTGTATCCCTTCAGAGAGGGGTATATGGCAGTCCTGCTCCGGCCTTGATTGACAAGAAGAAAAAATACTGTGAATCTCTCCATATAACACATTTGGCCCTAGGACTCCAATGTGAAACACTTCCTGTGGCCACCAAGAAGAACCCACTCCAAATCCATGCCTGCCCTTTACGGGTCCTTGTGCACTAGAGAGTCACCACCATCTGATGGCCACTCTTACTCGGCCAGGAGCTGCAGCATATATTTTGACATGGCCATTTTTACACAGGTGAACAAAATGCAGAAACATGGTTTTATATTGCCAAGAAGCACACACATCAGCCACCCCTGACCACCTGAGCACCCTGATCTTTGGTAGAGTGCCTGGCAGCACACTTCTGATCTGACCGATTTCCAGTTTCTGATCTTTTCCCAAAGCTGCACCCTACCTCAGATCTTCGCCCCATTGCTGACCCTCTTCCACCCCGATCTCACCCTTCTCTCACTCTTAGTGGACCCTTCCCTGTGCCTCACTCCTTCCCTGATCCTCAGCTCTGGTCACAACAAGACTCCATCAAGCACAGAGACCTGAGAGGGGCAGTGGCTCAGGCAGCCCCAGCTCACTCTTCTGTAGCTGGCAGACAGTCCTCAGGAACAGAATGGGGGATGAAAACTCACCAGTACCTCTCCCAAAGGGCGGGTCCTACATTCCAAGAGTGTCCACCAGAAGATCACTTTAAATGACAAACACTTCCAAGGTACTTCAGTGCCCCAAGAATTTGCTCAGTCTCTTCTGGGTGCCTAAGAAAAGGCTTGTGCACAGGGAAGGACACCCAGAAGTTGTTTGAAAATAATAAGAAAACACACAAGAAAGTTATAATCTTATTGAGAACAAGAGTACTTAATTATCAAAAAGAAAAAAAATCAGAGGTAATTTTCAAAATAGATTCCTAATTTGAAACACCCATAGCTATCAAAGAAATTATGCATAGTAATGAAATAATAGTTACCATTTTTGGAACTTTTATTATATGCCCAGCACTCCACTAAATGCTTTTTAGACATTATTTAATTCTCACAAAAACCTTCTGAGGTAGGTACCATTATTGCCCCATTCTACTATGAGGAAACGGAGGCTTAGAGAGGTTCACCTGTATCACACAAGTCAGCAACTAATGAAGCCGGGATTCAAACCCAGGTCTGCCTGTCATCGACAGCCATGCTCTTTATTACCTTGTCATATACAGTGAAAGCAGGTCCCTGGAGCAGAAGTGCACAGACTCTACACTCCTGGTACCATTTTGACCAAGTTGCTTTGAATCCTAGGACCTCGGAAGACATTCCCAGGGAAGCCCACTGTGCCCCACAGCCCCCCTCATAATCCTTCTATCCCCGACCTCTGTGACTCCAGCTCAGCCTTTGATGCTGTGACAATGCTGGGAAAGGAGCTCCTGTTCTTCAGGGACCGGTAAGCATTAAGACATGCCACCAACTCTTATCAGGCCTCAGCTCCCTATCCAGACACACATCACTCTAGAGGACCTTGTTGCTGCCATGGGTGGCAATCATGCAGAAGTGATATCCTGTGTGGCATCTGGATGGGAGGCAGGAGTCTTTGGGGAGATATGGAACTGCCAAAACCCAAAGAGCACCTACTATGCTCTTGCCACTGTACTGTTTTCAGTATGAGTACAGAGTTTCTTCCAACCTTTTTCACTGTGAAGCAGAGTTAGAATCCCAAATTCACAGATGAAGACAGAAGCTCAGGAGAACATGTAACTTCACAAAGTAACACAGTTGTATTGAGTGGCTGAGTTATGACACCAGCCCAGATTTATCTGATGTCTGTTTTGTTCACCACTGTATCCCTAGCGAGAGCACATAGTATATTCTCAATAAATATTTGTTAATGGGGGTTGGATAGATGGAAAGATGGACAGAGAGGTTGTTGCAAGAATGGATGGATTCATGGATGGGTGGATGGATAGTCAGGTGGATAGATAGATGGGTGGATGGTTCTAAAGCTAGTATTTTTCCTAAACCCTTCTTTCTCAAGGCCTCCTGACTTTTCAACTATCAGCTGTCAGAAAGCACAGAGAAGGAGGGAATATTGGTGGGTTTTTGTTATACTACAGCTTTAGTTACTCAAGAATACCCTGAGGTTTGAGTTTCTATTACTGTTGTTTTAGGAATGTTTCTTTTGGGCTTACTAATAGAAGTTTCAGTAGTTCTGTGAGTTGTAAAGAATGATGAGATAGCATTGGTATTTAACTTTAATAGCATAGGAGATTGAGTAATTTATGATACTAGAGATCCTGGGTTTTTAGTGAAGATACTATAGGAGCTATAGGAGTAGCTATAGTATCAGATACAGCTATGATTAGTGGTGGTAGGTGGTTGATCTTTATTTTTTAGTATTTTTATTGTTATGGAGATTATTCATCAAAAGTAAAATAAGTAAGTTTAACATTAGTGTAATAAGGAAAAAGAGGAAAATTAAACGTTTTTGGTTTGAAATTGATGTGGAAATTTTTTTTTAATATTTATTTATTTGGTTGTGCCGAGTCTCAGTTACAGCAGGTGGGCTCCTTAGTTGAAGCTTGCCAGCTCCTTAGTTGTGACATGCAAGCTCTTAGCTGCGGCCTGCATACAGGATCTAATTCCCTGACCAGGAATCGAATCCAGACCCCTGCATTGGGAGCACGGAGTCTTAACCACTGCACCACCAGGGAAGTCCCAATGTGGAAGTTTTTATCTGAAGATAAGTAGTTTCTGGAATAAAGTTTTCTAGCAAAATTAAATGTAATATTAATGATGCTAGCTTTTTGGCTTGCTGAAATGTTGATGAATGGTGACAGACAGTGAGTAATAATAGGAAAAACCCTGAAGAGGTTGGAAAATTTATACAGGTGCAAAGGGGAATTAAATTTTAGGTTTTGTGTTACAAAGTTAAGTTCAAGTGCTAGAATAAAACCTGAAACAGCTACAGGGAGAGCTGCCCATTTTAGGTCATAGGGCATAGTTGTTGGGGTAATCTTGTTGGAAGTAAAAAATCTAGTGAAGATGCTTCTGATTGAAAGGTGTTTAATAGAATCGATTAGGAGAGGATTATTTTCATTCATTAGAATTAGTGTTGAAAAATGAGGTTGTGCTAGACAGGTGAAGAAAATAATTTGAACACTATAGGCAGCTGCTAGGGAAGTAGCAACAAGAGTAAATAATAGGGCTCAGAAATTGGTATACAGTGTGTTAGCAGTTTGTTAATTAAGCCTTTGGAGTAAAAGCCTGTAAGGGAAGGCCTACCTGTGAGTTCTAGGCTTCTGATAATAAGTGAGGTTGAAGTAAAGGGTAAAGCTCTGAATAAGCTGCCTATTTTTCAGGTGTCTCGTTCATTAAGTTATGAATAATAGACCCAGAGCATATAAATAACATGGAAATTAAAAATACACGTGTGCAGATGTGAAGGATGCTAAGTGTGGTTGGGTAATACCAATGGTAACTCTTAGGCCTAACTGGCTTGAAGTAGAGAAGACAACAGTCTGCTTGATGTCATTTTGCTGTGACTAATTAGTGTGGCGATAGCACCTAGACAGAGTGCCAGTGTTTTGAATAGTTTTATTATTTTCTATCCATGGTAAAACAAAGTAGTAAAAAGACACCGGTTTCAACTCTTGTGTTTGAATGATGCTGAGGCTGTTGCTGGGCTTCCTGCGGCTGAGGGAAGTCGTGGGCGAGGCCACGCTGGAAGCCCCCTTAGTAGAAGCAGATAATGACCAAGGTTAAGCATGAAGATGTATTGGAAATCTCATGAGTTTAAATTAAATTGTTCCTTGTTTCCTCGTTCTGTGGCTTCTCAGGGAGCATAATTACTTCTCTCCTTGGACAGCAAGAGAAACATCCCAACTCTCACCTCCACTCCTCCCCTTACTGGGGACTAAATTCAACCACATCAGAATAGGCAGAGGTGGCTCAGGCATATGCATGTGTGACATTATTTTTAATTCTTTTTTCTTCATTGGAAAAGTGGTCATTGAGCTCATACAGAGTGTTAAAAACTGTTGTAGTGACTGGAGCTATAAAGACGGATCAATAGTCCCCTTGCTTTTGTATACTTCAGGGTTAGATGAGGGAGAGGGACATTCAAACAGCGCTGCCATCTCGCTGTGTGCTCATGTGCGCATTTAGACGGAGAGAAAACGCCCTGGTGTCTCTTTTTATGAGAGCACTAATCCCATCAGCCCCACCCTCATGACCTCATCAAACCCTAATTACCTCTCACTGGTCCCATCCAAATACCATCACACCATCACGTTGGGGTTTGGGATGAATTACGGGGAGACACAAACATTCAGCTCATAACACAGAGTAATCACATTGTTAAACATGTTGTTGGATGTCCATCCAGACTTTTTCTCTGGGTAGAGATTTATTGTAAATATGGGAGGGAGACAGTGATGTCCACAAAAGTGGGATCTTGTAATGTGCTGGATGTGCTGATTTGTACATTTTTTCACTCAATAATCTCTCATGTTACCATGTCAATGAATTTTAATTTTCATCTTTATTTTATGTATGTATATATTATCCTAATATATAGATCTGTCCTAACTTATTTAACCAATCCCAAATTAATGAACATCTGGATTGTTTCTGATTTTTAAAAATTAGGAACAGCTTCAATAATGAATGGGCATCTGATTTTAAAGGCAAATGAAAGGAAAGCCCAGGAACTCAGGCTTTAGACTTAGGCTAAGTTGGTTTAAATCTGGCCATGCTTCTTACTGATCAGGTGACACTGGGCAACTAATGTGCCAGACACACAGTAAGCACTCAATAAAAGGCAGTTACTATATTTAAGAGTGGAAATCAAAAAACATGTACAACAGATTAGGGATTAGAAACAACCTGAGGTATTTTTAATTATTATCTTTTATATTAAGCCTTATTGATTATTTACTTTACTTTTATTGTTTATAACCAAAAAGTAAACCAAAGGGGAATCGGTAAATGTTGACCCAGGAGTGATAGGCAAGGCGCAGAGCAGGAAGCCTGGACACCGTGCAAGATGACATCAGCTTCATCTGAGGGATAACCTTGTCAGACTCTGCTGCCCATACAATTCATGTAGCACTTGTGCCCCAGTGCAGCACACAGCTTACTCTTTTGGTAATATCAATGTTTGTGATAGAGGCAAGGAGACAGTGCAGTCAAAGGTATTATGCCCTTTCATGCAATTATAATTGTTTTCTTAAAAAAGCAAAAGAAAAATTTTTTAACCTGTTTATCAAACTGTGAGCATTCAAAAATTGCCATGACTAAGTGAAGATAACACATCCTTTGACAAAATCTTGACTGTAAATACTGAGGGTGGTAACAGAATAGAAAGGGAAACATAGATATAAGAAGAGACATTTAGAAAGGAGTGATTAGGGGAGGGATTAAAGAAAGCGAACTTGTATCTGCTCAGCCATCACCTTGTCATCTTCTCCCATTTCTGATCTGATGAGCTATTGTGGTAGGGCAGGTAATACCAAAGGTCTAGGAGGAGCTAGAAGGAGCCAGCAGTGGTACCCTTTCAACACTGGAATTGCCACTGACCCAACTTGGGACTTTGAACCTCTATTTCTCCTCTTTAAAATGAGGTGTTGTCTGATATTCATAGCGACTTCAGTGTGTCCAGTACTTACTATGCTAAGCACTTTGTTGTCAACTCCTTACAACACCCATGTAAGGTATGGATTATTATTCCTTTTTTATTATACATAGAAAAGATAACTGGTTCAATCTCACACCCACACCCACACTGTCCTCTGCTAGAGCCCATGTTCCTAACCTCCCTGCCTAACCTCCTCCTAAGGTGCTGTCCAGAGCTAGAATCCCATGGCTCTGATCTCCTACCAGCTGTCACCAAAAGTCCCCAAGTGCTTGCTAAGCCTGGACAAAGAACAAAGAATTCTTTCAAGCCACAGCCATCATGGCAACCTGGGGGCCATGATGAAAGAGTTCCCAGTCTGTTCTCTCCCACCTGCCAGCCTGGAATTCCCCATCACCAACAATAACCTGTTGATGAGACATTTCAGGCTGTGGATGTAATAACCATACAGTTTGTTTCCAAAGCAAGATGGAATGCAGTGTCTTTTAAAGTCACCGTGAGATTGTTGCAGTGTATAAATGTACATTGGTACATTCAAATGTTCTGTTTGAAGAGAAATAAACTTCAGCTATAATAAGTTGAAAGTCATAAGTATATATGACTTTCATATATATATAAATATATGTATATGTTTAATTCATATAGATTTCTCTTTATAATAGGTGACAAAATATTAAAGTTATCCCAGATTTCCTCGAGGTGACTGGAACTCCAGTCATACCCAAATGATATTTGCATCTCTCTGATTATTCTGGGTTTTACATGATATAATTTAACGATAAAATCAAGAATATCACAATCAGCTATAGACCTTAGAAGAATAATAGCATTTTACATATGGAATAAGCATAAAGGTTGATCATGTCCTAATCCTTCCTTTTGGAGATAGGAAAGCTAGGCCCAGGTCTCTCGGCCCAGCAGACCCTCCACTGCAACCCGAGTCTGCTGACTCATGATCCTGAGTCTATCTTATCACTCACATAGATAACCTCTGACTGTGCAATGGAACTTCGAAGAGAACACTGAATTTTGACTGGAATGAATGAATGCTCTTTGACTGGAATGCGTTTGGAGTGAGTAGGAAAAGCACTTTGGGGCGGCTCCTGTGCTCCTGGGCCCTTGGCCTGTGGGTTGGGTAAAGAGCCACAATCTTTACCCAACCTTCAGGGTAAAGAAGGAGGAGGTTCTAGACTATCCAGGTTTCCCAAAAATGTTTGCTAGGCTTCTCCACATTCTGTTTTATTCTCAAAATAGGATTCTTTATTTAAAAACAACTGTCAATCACTAATTGTCACATTTGAAAGACGTTATGTATACTAGATTCGAATGGAAAGAAACATATGGTTAAGAGACATGCAAGTAGGGATTGAAGAGAAGGGCGAATGTAAGAGGCATCCTGAAGGAGTCACCAGCAGGACTTGGACACTGATTTGGTGAGAACAATGGAAAAGGAAGCAGCATGGCCCACATAGATAGGAAAATCCAAAAGACTTATGGGACAAATTAAGAAAAACTCAATTTTAGATGTGTCAAATTTAAGGTGATGACAATTGTAGTGCGGTTTTATAGAAATAAGCCAGTGCTCAGGGGAGAGATCACAGTCGGAGGCTTCATAGGTTTAGAATCTCCCACATGGAGGAGGCACTGAAAGATTTGAAAATAAACTCTAATAATTATAATAACAATAGCTGACATTTTATGATCATTTACAATATGCTGTGTGTTCTGCTAAGCATTTTATAGACATCTGCTCATTTAATCCACACTGTTCTTTTTCCCAGCTAGAATTTTTAACCTAGGTCTACTTGACTTCAGAGGCAGAATCCCTATAATGGAGCCCCAGATAAACCAGGGAAAAGAGAATTATCTTTTCTGTAAGTGATCAATAGTGGACAATGCTGCTGAGGTCACCAGATTGAGGACTGAAGAAGGGGACTGACTGGCCAGGATGATGAAGGGATGTAGTTTTAGTGGTGTAGTAAGGAATGAACCCAGATCCCAAGGAGTGAAAAGGCAAATGGTGTGGAGCAAAGGGTAATGGTAGATGTAGGTCATTCATTTGAGAATCTTGTTAATAACAAAGAGTTAAGATAATAGCTGGAAGAGGCAGCAGGGTTAAATGAGGATTTTTTTCAAGATGAGAAATACCTGGGCGCATTTGAAGACATGAAAATGAGCCAATGAAGAAAAAGGAATGCAAAGCACTTTGGGAAGGAGGGACAATAAAATCAGTAACCTCTGCTATTAGATGGCACCATTGGAACCTAGCATTTCCCAGGGTTCCGTGGGCTCGAGGAAAGCTTGCACAGCTAAAGAGGAAGTCTTCCTCCTTCAGTCTCCCTGGGGATCTTTCTTTTCTGGCTATAAGGTTGCATCACTGAAAGTCAACACAGACATTGTATTTACTTAGACTGATTCTCTGTTATGTACTACAAATTCAGACAAAGAGGCAGAAGGTGTACTAAGATTGCTGATTCACTGCCATTTCTTCTGAACACCCTCCTTCTGACTAAGCATGAGGTTCTTTACATCTTCACAGGTTACGGCTTATAAATATGGATCTCTGTAGGCTCCTCAGATGGGTATAAACACTTAATTTAAGGACACTGTGCACAGTTTTGGCTATTTTAACCACTGTCTACATGTGGGTTTTTAATTTTATAAGCTCTGTTTCTCTTGGGTTCAGTGAGATGGATGAGTCATGTCTGATTTTTGGCCTCTGAAACATCCTCATATAAATAAACAGCCCTGGTTAGTGAGCTCCCCTCAAATGAATGGCTTCTTGGCCAATGATGTGACTGTCTGTACTTCAAATTTTCCAGTGACAAAATTTTATATCAGCGAGACAAATTTAGAAGGAAACTTATCTCTACTGATAAACTCTAAGTTTTACATAATTAAAAATTTTGTAGAGTAAAAACATGTCTCTTTAAAGTATTTACAAATAATTGTAAAAGTAGTCCAGAGTTTATAAAATGCTTTAATATGCATTGTCTCAATTGATCCTTTGAAATATTAGCTCAGGTTTATTATTATTATCATTCTTATTTGACAGAAAGAAACTGACTCCCAGAAAAATTAAGTAACCCATACAAGGTATCACATCCAATAATAAAACAAGGTCTCCAGCACCCCTTTCTTCTTTCACTGCACTACAGTGTCCAGTCTCAGGGGAGAGAAGCATCAGTTCAACTGAGAGCATCAAAATGATAAAAAGAAGAAAGACACCTATTCCCCTGAAACTAGGGAACAGGGTGACAGAGAAGAAGGTGACAGAGAAGAAGAGAGTCAAGGAGAGTAAAGGGTGAAGACAGTAGAAAATGAAAGCACCCATCAGCTCCTGCTGGATTACCTTGACAGTCAGCAAAGAAGAGGTGAATGTCTCTCCTGAAAATGAAAGACTGAGGGGATCGGTTTAGGCAGATGGGGAGTGAAAACAGTGGGGTAAAAACAAAAAAAGAAAAGTTCAACAAATATGAATCAAGTCCCAGATGTGCCAGGCACTTGCTAAGCCTGAGAATACATAGATGAATCATACATGACCTTGCTCCAAGGAGCTCACAGGACTGGCAAAGAGGTTCAGGAATGTTACCAGTGACTTCATCTCAAACTTGATGATTTAATTGCTGTTCTTTAGTAAAAGAGAATGAAAATTTCAGAGAATACGAAAACTGATCATTAGATGAGTTCTACACAGCCCTCTGACACCCATTTATCTAGCCAACAGATATTTATTGAGCCCTGACTATCTGCCAGGCACAGCAGTGGCTCCTGGCTACACAAAGATAAACAGTGCAGTTAAATATTTATCAGCAGGTCTATAATATCAATAAACTCCATTGTTTTGCCCTCCTTATCAAAGAGCAGGTTACAGACTGTTGATATGATCTGTTTATTTTCATTACCAGTTCCAATACATCCTGCAGCTGTTTTTTTTTAATTGATGTATAGTTGATTTACAATGTGTGTTAGTTTCAGGTGTACAGCAAAGTGATCCAGTTATACACACATGTATATCTATTCTTTTTCAGATTCTTTTCTTTTATAGGTTATTACAAAAATTTGACTATAGCTCCCTGTGCTATACAGTAGGTCCATGTTGGTTATCTGTTTTATATATAGTAGTGTGTATATGTTAATCTAAAACTCTTAATTTATCCCTTCTCACTTTCCCCTTTGATAACCATAAGTTTGTTTTCTGTGTCTGTGGGTCTATTTCTATTTTGTACATAAGTTCATTTGTATCATCTTTTAGATCCCACATATAAATGATATCATATGATATTTGTCTTTATCCATCTGGCTTACTTCACTTAGTGTGATAATTTCTGGGTTCATCCATGTAGCTGCAAAAGGCATTATTTCATTCTTTTTTATGGCTGGGTAATATTCCATTGTATATATATACAACATCTTCTTTATCCTTTCGTCTGTCCATGGACATTTACACTGCTTCAGTGTCTTGCCTATTGAAAATAGTGCTGCAATGAACGCTGGGTGCTTGTATCATTTCAAATCATGGATTTCTCCAGATATATACCCAGGATTGGGATTGCAGGATTACACATAGCTCTATTTTTAGTATTTTAAGGAACCTCCATACTATTCTCCATAGTGGCTGTACCAGTTTATATTCCTACCAGCAGAGTAGGAGGGCTCCTTTTCTCAAAACCTTCTCCAGCATTTATTATTTGTAGACTTGTTGATGATGGCCATTCTGACCAGTGTGAGGTGATACCACATTGTAGTTTTGATTTACATTTCTCTAATTATTAGCAAAGTTGAGCATCTTTTCATGTGTCTTTTGGCCATCTATATGTCTTCTTTGGAGAAATGTCTATTTAGATCTTCTGCCTATTTTTTGATTGGGTTGTTTTTTTAATATTGAAATACTTGTATATTTTGGAGGTTAATCTCTTGTTGGTCACATCAATTGCAAATATTTTCTCCCATTCTGTAGGTTATCTTTTCATTTTGTTTATGGTTTTCTTTTCTGTGCAAAAGCTTTTAAGTTTAATTAGGTCCCATATGTTTATTTTTGTCTTTATTTCTGTTACTCTAGGAGATGTATCCAAAAAGATATTGCTGTAATTTATGCCTATGTTTTTCTCTAAGAGTTTTATAGTTTTATAGTCTTACATTTAGGTCTTTAATCCATTTTGACTTTATCTTTGTGTGTGATGTTAGAGAATGTTCTAATTTCATTCTTTTACATGTAGCTGTCCAGTTTTCCCAGCATCACTTATTGAAGAGGCTGTCTTTTCTCCATTGTATATTCTTGCCCCCTTTATCAAAGATAAGGTGACCATAGGTGCATGGGTTTGTTTCTGGGCTTTCTATCCTGTTCCATTGATCTATATTTCTGTTTTGGTAACAGTACCATTACTGTAGCTTTGTAGTAGTCTGAAGTCAGGGAGTCTGATTCCTCCAGTTCTGTTTTTCTTTCTCAAGATTGCTTTATCTATTTGGGTCTTTTGTGTTTCCATACAAATTTTTAAATCCTTTTGTTCTGGGCTTCCCTGGTGGCGCAGTGGTTGAGGGTCCGCCTGCCAGTGCAGGGGATGTGGGTTCGAGCCCTGGTCCAGGGGGATCCCACATGCCATGGAGCAGCTAAGCCTGTGCGCCACAACTGCTGAGGTTCGCACGCCTAGGGCCCATGCTGTGCGGCAGGAGAGGCCACCGCAGTGAGAAGCCTGCACACCGCAAAAAAGACACAACACAGCCAAAAATAAATAGATAAATTTATTTAAAAAATATTATTTTGTTCTAGTTCTACAAAAAATGCCATTGTAATTTGATAGGGATTTCATTGAATCTGTAGATTGCCTTGGGTATTATAGTCATTTTGACAATATTGATTCTTCCAATCCAAGAACATGGTATATCTTTCTATCTGTTTGTATCATCTTTGATTTTTTTCATCAGTGTCTTACAGTTTTTGGAGTACAAGTCTTTGCCTCCTTAGGTAGGTTTATTCCTAGGTATTTTATTCTTTTTGATGTGATGGTAAATGGGAGTGTTTCCTTAATTGCTGTTCCTGAGGTTTTGTTGTTAGTGTATAGGAATGCAAGAGATTTCTGTGTATTAATTTTGTATCCTGCAACTTTACCAAATTCATTGATGAGCTCTAATAGTTTTCTGGTAGTGTCTTTAGGATTTTCTATGTATAGTATCATGTCATCTGCAAACAGTGACTGTTTTACTTCCTTTCCAATTTGGATTCCTTTTATTTCTTTTTCTTCTCTGATTGCCATGGCTAGGACTTCTAAAACTATGTTAAATAAAAGTGGCAAGAGTGGGCATCCTTGTGTTGTTCCTGATCTTAGAGGAAATGCTTTCAGCTTTTCACTGTTGAGTATGATGTTACTAGCTGTGGGTTTGTCATATAAGGCCTTTATTATGTTGAGGTTCGCTCTATGCCCACTTTCTGGAGCATTTTTATCATAAATGGATGTGGAATTTTATCGAAAGCTTTTTCTGCGTCTGTTGATCGTATGATTTTTTTTCTTCAATTTGTTAATGTGGTGTATCACACTGATTTGCAGATATCAAAAATTCCTTGCACCCCTGGGATAAATCCCACTTTATCATGGTGTATGATCCTTTGAATGTATTGTTGGATTCGGTTTGCTAGTATTTTGTTGAGGATTTTTGCATCTATGTTAATCAATGATATTGGTCTATAATTTTCTTTTCTGTGTGGTATCTTTTACTCATTTTGGTATCAGGGTGATTGTGGCCTCATAGAATGAGTTCAGCTGAATGGAGAAGAGAGTATCTGTTCTATTTTTGAGTGTACAGGCGATTGTTTCTATGAAAATGGGTTTATCTAAGAAAGGTCTTGGTATGTCTTGCTGCCCTGAATCCCCTTTCAAAGCCTCCTTCTTTTATTAACACTTTCCACAGGGTGTTCGTGGGGTTAATGACTTTCTGTACGTTTGTCCTGAGGGCCCAGGTGCAAGGGAGGCAGGTCCTGGTTTTACTCTACTCAGCCCATCATCTGAAAATTCCAGAAGCGAACCAAGTGTGAGGCTGGAGATGCCGGGCTTCAGTTACGAGGGTCTTCAAAATATTAGCCTTAGGAGAAGTAGCCTTAAAATAAGAATGGATGTACACAGTTACTTCAGGTGTAAGTCTCAAAAACAACGTTCCTTAGTAACGGGGTTGGCCCAAGCTTAGGCTATCAAAAAGTAAGACACTCTTTAGTATGTAAATTAATTCTTAAAAGATGTGTGGACAGTATTGAATCGCCAACAACCTGTTATTTGAAGGGCTGGAACATGGTTAAGTTCAAGTTGGCACGGGTGTAGATAGACGGTAACAGCGGCCTGCTGTGAGTACCCACTGCTTCATTCCAGCCACAAATGAGGACACGTGGGGCCATCCCACCTCCGAGGTTTCCCTGTTGTGCTTTAACACATTTGTAAGAGGTTCACGGCAATATAATAGTTAATGAACTTTCAGTTTAAATCGTGTACATTTTTAAATTGTAAGATTTTTACTGTATATTGATGCATAGTGTGATTCAATAAACTTCTTGTAATTTAAAAACTATTTAATGTTCAAAATAAATATAGTTATATATTTATAGAAAAATTTTAAAAAGAAGTGTTCCTTCCTCTGCAATTATTTGGAGTAGTTTGAGGATAGGTGTTAACTCTTCTTTAAATGTTTGGTAGAATTCACCTGTGACGTCATTCACCTGTGATCCTGGACTTCTATTTGTTGAGAGTTTTTAAATCACAGATTCAATTTCAGTACTTGTGATTGATCTGTTCATATTCTCTATTTCTTCCTGGTTCAGCCTTGGGAAATTGTACCTTTCTAAGAATTTGTCCATTTCTTCTAGGTTGTCCTTTTTTTTTTTCGGTACTCGGGCCTCTCACTGCTGTGGCCTCTCCCGTTGCGGAGCACAGGCTCCGGACGCGCAGGCTCAGCTGCCATGGCTCACGGGCCCAGCCGCTCCGCGGCATGTGGGATCCTCCCGGACCGGGGCACAAACCCGCATCCCCTGCATTGGCAGGCAGACTATCAACCACTGCGCCACCAGGGAAGCCCCTAGGTTGTCCATTTTATCAGCATATAGTTGCTTGTCTCTCATGATCCTTTGTATTTCTGTGGTGTCAGTTGTAACGTCTCCTTTTTCATTTCTAATTTTATTGATTCGGGCCCTCTCCCTTTTTTGTCTTGATGAGTCTGGCTAAAGGGTTATCAATTTTGTTTATCTTTTCAAAGAAGCTTTTAGTTTCATTGATCTTTGCTATTGTTTTCTTCCTTTCTATTTCATTTATTTCTGCTCTGATCTTAATAATTTCTTTCCTTCTACTAACTTTGGGCTTTGTTTGTTCTTTCTATAGTTGCTTTAGGTGTAAGGTTAGGTTGTTTATTTGAGATTTTTCTCATTTCCTGAGGTAAGCTTGTATCACTATAAACCTCCCTCTTAGAATTGCTTTTGCTGAGTCTCACAGGGTTTGGATCATCATGTTTTCATTTTCATTTGTCTCTAGGTATTTTTTGGTTTCCTCTTTGATTTCTTCAGTGATCCATTGTTGTTTAGTAGCATATTGTTTAACCACCACGTGTTTGTGTTTTTCTAGTTGATTTCTAATCTCATAGCATTGTGGTAGGAAAAGATGCTTGATATGATTTCAATTTTCTTAAATTTACTGAGGCTTGCTTTGTGGCCCAGCATGTGATGTTCTGGAGAATGTTCCATGTGCACTGGAAAAGAATGTGTATTCTGATGCTTTTGGATAGAATGCTCTATAAATATCAATTAAGTTAATCTGTCATTAATGTGTCATTTAAGGCCTGTGTTTCATTATGGGTTTCTGTCTGGTTGATCTGTCCATTGACATAAATGGGGCAATTAAGTCCCCCACTATTATTGTGTTATTGTCAATTTCTCCTTTTATGTCTGTTAACATTTGCCTTATACATCGAGGTGCTCCCATGTTGGGTTCATATATATTTACAATTGTTATATCTTCTTCTTGGGTTGATCCCTTGATCATTACATAGTGTCTTCTTTGTCTCTTGTAACAGTCTTTATTTTAAAGTCTATTTTTTCTCTTATGAGTATTGCTACTCTAGCTTTCTTTTGATTTCCATTTGCATAGAATACCTTTTTACATCCCCCTTCAGCTGTTCCTTTACAACAGTTTTATAGATTTTCATTTTGCTTATATTTTAAATCCATTTACAGCTGTATTAGGAGGTTACTTGCTATACATTTTTTGTCAATTTTAATTTATTAATTATTGTAATCTATAGCTCTAAGTTTGTAAATCCTCTGAATATGTGTTCTATTGCTTTATTACCCAGCAGACATAATTTTTCTTCATTAATGTACTGAAATTTTTCATGAGTACAGATTCTTTTGGAATTTGTGATACTTTACACACATATATCACATATAGGTAGAGTTTATTACTACCTTATACATACAGTGTATACATTATAATATGTCTAAGTGTTTTAACTAAGGTTTCTTAACTTTGGCACTTACTGATATTTTGAGCCAGACTGGTCTTTGTCATGTTGGGCTGTCCTGTGCATTGTAGGATGTAAACTAAAATGTCACCCCTTGTCTTCACTAGACTCCAGTAGCATTGCTCCCCCTGCCCACTTTTCTCATTTCTTCATCCCCACTATTATAATTGCCTGAAAGCCACGCTTTGTGCCTTAATGAGAATCTAGCACAGTGACTTGAGCAGAGTCAGCATTTCAGAAGTATGTATTAAATTGAATTAATTGTAAAACACTTGCTTTTTGGATGCTTCATCAGGTTCCCAGTTAATCCATTGTTTTGTCCTCCTTATCAAAGATGAGATTATGGACTGTTGACATGATCTCTTTTTCTATTTTCATTACCTGATTCTTCTGGATACCCAAACCTGTGCTCTTTCTGTGATGGTGAAGAGAAGGGAGAGGGGGAAAGCAGTCCCTCTGGCCTTCAGCAAAGGCTAGGTCTCATTGGGTAAGGGGTCAACTTATAAACAGAGAAAAACTGGAGGTCACAGTCTGGGAAGGAGCAAGTAAATTAGTTAGAGCATGTGATGAAAATCAACATAGCTGGAGTCTAATCGGCTCTGTTTGCCCCTAACCACTGCTGACATTTGGGCCCATCAGCTTTTTTGGGTCTCAGTTTTCCATCTGTTAATACATATGGTCTAGATAAGGCTGTGATGTGTAAAGCTTGGGGAGAGGAAGTGTACCCTCAATGGCCTCCTGCCACACTGAGTATTGTCTATGGTAGATGCCCAAATAATAATTTTAAAAATGGACAATATCCAGCCAAGTGGCACTTTACAGTTTATAATGCACTTTCATATGCTTTATCTCAATTGATCCTCATAAGGATCTCAGGAGATAGGCCAGTTATTATTATTTGCATTTACGAGATTATGAAACAGGGCTGAGGCAGCACGGTGGCATAGGGATGGTAGCCTTGCCTGGCAACTGCAGCAGAACACTTCAGTTCTGCCCTGCAAGGATATATTTAATAATAGATTGGTATGTCTATTTAATACAAGAAAATGGAAACTGAACAGCCAGAGGAAACCTTTCCCAACACTGAAACCAATGGCAAATTTGGTAAATGCCCTCCTGAAGATATGGAAGAGGAACAAGCTTTTAAAAGATCTAGAAGCACTGATGAGATGGTTGAAATACACATTCTGCTTCAGAGCAAGAATGCTGGGGCAGTGATTGGAAAAGGAGGCAAGAATATTAAGGTTCTCTGTACAGACTACAATGCCAGTGTTTGAGTCCCAGACAGCAGTGGCCCCGAGTAAATATTGAGTATCAGTGCTGATATTGAAACAATTGGAGAAATTCTGAAGAAAATCATCCGCACCTTGGAAGAGGGCCTGCAGTTGCCATCACCCACTGCAACCAGCCAGTTCCTGCTCGAATCTGATGCTGTGGAATGCTTAAATTACCAACACTATAAAGGAAGCGACTTTGACTGTGAGTTGAGACTGTTGATTCATCAGAGTCTGGCTGGAGAAATTATTGGGGTCAAAGGTGCTAAAATCAAAGAACTTCGAGAGAACACTCAGACAACAATCAAGCTTTTCCAGGAATGTTGTCCTCAATCCACTGACAGAGTTGTTCTTCTTGGAGGAAAACCTGATAGGGTTGTAGAGTGCATAAAAATCATCCTTGATCTTATATCAGAGTCTCCCATCAAAGGACATGCTCAGCCTTATGATCCCAATTTTTACGATGAAACCTATGATTATGATGGTTTTACAATGATGTTCAATGACCGCCGGATGTCCCATGGGATTTCCCATGTGGGGAAGAGGTGGTTTTGACAGAATGCCTCCTGGTCAGGGTGGGCGTCACATGCCTCCATCCAGAAGAGATTATGATGATAGGAGCCCTCGTCGAGGACCTCCTCCTGGATGAGGGGGCCGGGGTGGTGGCAGAGCTCAGAATCTTCCTCTTCCTCCACCGCCACCTAGAGGAAGAGATCTAATGGCCTATGACAGAAGAGGAAGACCTGGAGACTGTTATGATGGCATGGTTTGTTTCAGTGCTGATGAAACCTGGGGCTCTGCAATAGATACATGGAGCCCATCAGAGTGGCAGATGGCTTATGAACCACAGGGTGGCTCTGGATGTGATTATTCCTATGCAGGGGGTCGTGACTCATATGGTGCTCTTGGTGGACCTATTATTACTATACAAGTAATTATTCCCAAAGATATAGTTGGATCTATGGCTGGATCTATTATTGGCAAAATTGGTAAGCGGATTAAACAAATCTGTCATGAGTCAGGAGCTTCGATCAAAATTGATGAGCCTTTAGAAGGGTCCAAAGATCAGATCATTACCATTATAGGAACACAGGACCAGATACAGAATGCACAATATTTGCTGCAGGACAGTGTGAAGCAGTATGCAGATGCTGAAGCATCCTAATGCAAGATATTTTTTTCTTTTTTATAGTGTGAAGCAGTATTCTGGAAAGTTTATCTAAGACTAGTGAAGAACTGAAGGAGTCCTGCATCATTTTTTTTTATCTGCTTCTGTTTAAAAAGCCAACATTCCTCTGCTTCATAGGTGTTCTGCATTTGAGATGCAGTGAAATCTTTTCTGTTCACCAGATGTAATGTTTTAGTTCCTTACAAACAGGGGTGGGGGTGGGGGAGGGTGTGCAGAAACTAACACTGAAATTTTGAAACAGCAGCAGAGTGAGTGAACTTTAATTTTTGTTCATTGTTGGTGGTTTAAAAAAAATCCCCCCATTGGGCTTCCCTGGTGGCGCAGTGGTTGAGAGTCCGCCTGCCGATGCAGGGGACACGGGTTCGTGCCCCGGCCCGGGAAGATCCCACATGCTGCGGAGCAGCTGGGCACGTGACCCATGGCCGCTGAGCCTGCGCGTCCGGAGCCTGTGCTCCGCAAAGGGAGAGGCCACAACAGTGAGAGGCCCGTGTACTGAAAAAATAAAAAAAAATCCCCCCATGTAATTATTGTGAACACTTTGCTTTGTGGTCACTGTAACATTTGGGGGGTGGGGGGGACAGGGAGGAAAAGTAACAATAGTCCATATGTCCCTGGCATCTATTCAGAGCAGTGTGCAGAATGTAATACTCTTTTGTAAGAAACGTTTTATGATTTTTAAAATAAATTTAGTGAACCTAAAAAAAAAAGAGAGAGATTATGAAACAGACTTGGAGATACTGGTCAGCATTGGAATTGCAGCTCCAGCTTACAGCCTTCTAAAACATGATGTGCTTTTCCTTTTGCCTCTTGATGTTGCTTAGGAACATGAAGTATTTCTCTCTCTCAGTACAGCTCTCCTTTAGATTTTGTCATCAGCTTAAAGTGCCTCACCTGGATGGCTTCGCCAGCCCCCTAGATGGAATGACACATCCCTCCTGTGGAATACACTCTATGTTCTCAGAGCATCATGAACTTGACTCTTCATTGCACAAATTGCTCTGAATTATAATTGTCTAATCACTTATCTGCCTCTACTACTAGATTATAGCTTCTTTTTTTTTTTTTTAACATCTTTATTGGGGTATAATTGCTTTACAATGGTGTGTTAGTTTCTGCTTTATAACAAAGTGAATCAGCTATACATATACATATGTTCCCATATGTCTTCCCTCTTGCGTCTCCCTCCCTCCCACTCTCCCCATCCCACCCCTCCAGGCTGTCACAAAGCACCGAGCTAATATCCCTGTGCCTTGCGGCTGCTTCCCCCCAGCTATCTACCTTACTACGTTTGTTAGTGTGTATATGTCCATGACTCTCTCTCGCCCTGTCAAAACTCACCCTTCCCCCTCCCCATATCCTCAAGTCCGTTCTCCAGTAGGTCTGCGTCTTTATTCCTGTCTTACCACTAGGTTCTTCATGACATTTTTTTCCCTTAAATTCCATATATATGTGTTAGCATACGGTATTTGTCTTTTTCTTTCTGACTTACTTCACTCTGTATGACAGACTCTAGGTCTATCCATCTCATTACAAATAGCTCAATTTCATTTCTTTTTAAGGCTGAGTAATATTCCATTGTGTATATGTGCCACATCTTCTTTATCCATTCATCCGATGATGGGCGCTTAGGTTGTTTCCATCTCCAGGCTATCGTAAATAGAGCTGCAATGAACATTTTGGTACATGACTCTTTTTGAATTTTGGTTTTCTCAGGGTATATGCCCAGTAGTGGGATTGCTGGGTCATATGGTAATTCTATTTGTAGTTTTTTAAGGAACCTCCATACTGTTCTCCATAGTGGCTGAACCATTTCACATTCCCACCAGCAGTGCAAGATTGTCCCCTTTTCTCCACACCCTCTCCAGCATTTATTGTTTCTAGATTTTTTTTTTTTTTTTTTTTTTTTTTTTGCGGTACACAGGCCTCTCACCGCTGTGGCCTCGCCCGTTGCGGAGCACAGGCTCCGGACACGCAGGCTCAGCGGCCATGGCTCACGGGCCCAGCCACTCCACGGCACGTGGGATCTTCCCGTACCGGGGCACGAACCCGTGTCCCCTGCATCGGCAGGCGGACTCTCAACCACTGCGCCACC
This sequence comes from Phocoena sinus, assembly GCF_008692025.1. NCBI lineage: Eukaryota > Metazoa > Chordata > Mammalia > Artiodactyla > Phocoenidae > Phocoena > Phocoena sinus. Next base: position 30,632,768 of record NC_045770.1, read on the forward strand.
AGGGAAGCCCTAGATTTTTTGATGATGGCCATTCTGACTGGTGTGAGATGATATCTCATTGTAGTTTTGATTTGCATTTCTCTAATGATTAATGATGTTGAGCATTCTTTCATGTGTTTGTTGGCATTCTGTATATCTTCTTTGGAGAAATGTCTATTTAGGTCTTCTGCCCATTTTTGGGTGGGGTTGTTTGTTTTTTTGTTATTGAGCTGCATGAGCTGCTTGTAAATTTTGGAGATTAATCCTTTGTCAGTTGCTTCATTTGCAAATGTTTTCTCCCATTCTGAGGGTTGTCTTTTGGTCTTGGTTATGGTTTCCTTTGCTGTGCAAAAGCTCTGAAGTTTCATTAGGTCCCATTTGTTTATTTTTGTTTTTATTTCCATTACTCTGGGAGGTGGGTCAGAAAGGATCTTGCTGTGATTTATGTCATAGAGTGTTCTTCCTATGTTTTCTTCTAAGAGTTTGATAGTTTCTGGCCTTACATTTAGGTCTTTAATCCATTTTGAGCTTATTTTTGTGTATGGTGTTAGGGAGTGATCTAATCTCATACTTTTACATGTACCTGTCCAGTTTTCCCAGCACCATTTATTGAAGAGGCTCTCCTTTCTCCACTGTACATTCCTGCCTCCTTTATCAAAATAAGGTGTCCATATGTGCGTGGGTTTATCTCTGGGCTTTCTATCCTGTTCCACTGATCTATCTTTCTGTTTTTGTGCCAGTACCATACTGTCTTGATTACTGTTGCTTTGTAATATAGTCTGAAGTCAGGGAGCCTGATTCCTCCAGCTCCTTTTTTCATTCTCAAGATTGCTTTGGCTATTCGGGGTCTTTTGTGTTTCCATACAAATTGCGAAATTTTTTGTTCTAGTTCTGTGAAAAATGCCAGTGGTAGTTTGATAGGGATTGCATTGAATCTGTAGATTGCTTTGGGTAGTAGAGTCATTTTCACAATGTTGATTCTTCCCATCCAAGAACATGGTATATCTCTCCATCTACTTGTATCATCTTTAATTTCTTTCATCAGTGTCTTATAATTTTCTGCATACAGGTCTTTCGTCTCCTTAGGTAGGTTTATTCCTAGATATTTTATTCTTTTTGTTGCAGTGGTAAATGGGAGTGTTTTCTTGATTTCACTTTCAGATTTTTCATCATTAGTATATAGGAATGCCAGAGATTTCTGTGCATTAATTTTGTATCCTGCTACTTTACCAAATTCATTGATTGGCTCTAGTAGTTTTCTGGTGGCATCTTTAGGATTCTCTATGTATAGTATCATGTCATCTGCAAACAGTGACAGCTTTACTTCTTCTTTTCCAATGTGGATTCCTTTTATTTCCTTTTCTTCTCTGATTGCTGTGGCTAAAACTTCCAAAACTATGTTGAATAAGAGTGGTGAGAGTGGGCAACCTTGTCTTGTTCCTGATCTTAGTGGAAATGCTTTCAGTTTTTCACCATTGAGGATGATGTTTGCTGTGGGCTTGTCATATATGGCCTTTATTATGTTGAGGAAAGTTCCCTCTATGCCTACTTTCTGGAGGGTTTTTATCATAAATGGGTGTTGAATTTTGTCGAAAGCTTTCTCTGCATCTATTGAGATGATCATATGGTTTTTCTCCTTCAATTTGTTAATATGGTTTATCACATTGATAGATTTGCGTATATTGAAGAATCCTTGCATTCCTGGAATAAACCCCACTTGATCATGGTGTATGATCCTTTTAATGTGCTGTTGGATTCTGTTTGCTAGTATTTTGTTGAGGATTTTTGCATCTATGTTCATCAGTGATATTGGCCTGTAGTTTTCTTTCTTTGTGACATCCTTGTCTGGTTTTGGTATCAAGGTGATGGTGGCCTCATAGAAGGAATTTGGGAGTGTTCCTCCCTCTGCTATATTTTGGAAGAGTTCGAGAAGGATAGGTGTTAGCTCTTCTCAAACGTTTGATAGAATTCACCTGTGAAGCCATCTGGTCCTGGGCTTTTGTTTGTTGGAAGGTTTTTAATCACAGTTTCAATTTCAGTGCTTGTGATTGGCCTGTTCATATTTTCTATTTCTTCCTGATTCAGTCTTGGCAGGTTGTGCATTTCTAAGAATTTGTCCATTTCTTCCAGATTGTCCATTTTATTGGCATAGAGTTGCTTGTAGTAATCTCTCATGATTTTTTTTATTTCTGCAGTGTCAGTTGTTACTTCTCCTTTTTCATTTCTAATTCTATTGATTTGAGTCTTCTCCCTTTTTTTCTTGATGAGTCTGGCTAGCGGTTTATCTATTTTGTTTATCTTCTCAAAGAACCAGCTTTTAGTTTTATTGATCTTTGCTATCGTCTCCTTCATTTCTTTTTCATTTATTTCTGATCTGATTTTTATGATTTCTTTCCTTCTGCTAGCTTTGGGGTTTTTTTGTTCTTCTTTCTCTAATTGCTTGAGGTGCAAGGTTAGGTTGTTTATTCGAGATGTTTCCTGCTTCTTAAGGTGGGCTTGTATTGCTATAAACTTCCCCCTTAGAACTGCTTTTGCTGCATCCCACAGGTTTTGGGTCGTTGTGTCTCCATTGTCATTTGTTTCTAGGTATTTTTTTATTTCCTTTTTGATTTCTTCAGTGATCACTTCATTATTAAGTAGTGTATTGTTTAGCCTCCATGTGTTTGTATTTTTTACAGATCTTTTCCTGTAATTGATATCTAGTCTCATGGAGTTGTGGTCAGAAAAGATACTTGATACAATTTCAGTTTTTTAAATTTACCAAGGCTTGATTTGTGACCCAAGATATGATCTATCCTGGAGAATGTTCCATGAGCACTTGAGAAAAATGTATATTCTGTTGTTTTTGGATGGAGTGTCCTATAAATATCAATTAAGTCCATCTTGTCTAATGTATCATTTAAAGCTTGTGTTTCCTTATTTATTTTCATTTTGGATGATCTGTCCATGGGTGAAAGTGGGGTGTTAAAGTCCCCTACTATGAATGTGTTACTGTTGATCTCCCCTTTTATGGTTGTTAGTATTTGCCTTATGTATTGAGGTGCTCCTATGTTGGGTGCATAAATATTTACAATTGTTATATCTTCTTCTTGGATCGATCCCTTGATCATTATGTAGTGTCCTTCTTTGTCCCTTTTAATAGTCCTTATTTTAAAGTCTATTTTGTCTGATATGAGAATTGCTACTCCAGCTTTCTTTTGGTTTCCATTTGCATGGAATATCTTTTTCCATCCCCTTACTTTCAGTCTGTATGTGTCTCTAGGTCTGAAGTGGGTCTCTTGTAGACAGCATATATAAGGGTCTTGTTTTTGTATCCATTCAGCCAATCTGTGTCTTTTGGTGGGAGCATTTAGTCCATTTACATTTAAGGTAATTATCGATATGTATGTTCCTATTCCCATTTTATATATTGTTTTGGGTTCGCTACTATAGGTCGTTTCCTTCTCTTGTGTTTCGTGTCTAGAGAAGTTCCTTTAGCATTTGTTGTAAAGCTGGTTTGGTGGTGCTGAACTCTCTCAGCTTTTGCTTGTCTGTAAAGGTTTTAATTTCTCCATCAAATGTGAATGAGATCCTTGCTGGGTAGAGTAGTCTTGGTTGCAGGCTTTTCTCCTTCATCACTTTCAGTATGTCCTGCCACTCCCTTCTGGCTTGTAGGGTTTCTGCTGAGAGATCAGCTGTTAACCTTATGGGGATTCCCTTGTGTGTTATTTGTTGTTTTTCCCTTGCTGCTTTTAATATGCTTTCTTTGTATTTAATTTTTGACAGTTTGATTAATATGTGTCTTGGCGTGTTTCTCCTTGTATTTATCCTGTATGGGACTCTCTGTGCTTCCTGGACTTGATTAACTATTTCCTTTCCCATATTAGGGAAGTTTTCAACTATAATCTCTTCAAATATTTTCTCAGTCCCTTTCTTTCTTTCTTCTTCTTCTGGAATCCCTATAATTCGAATGTTGGTGCGTTTCATATTGTCCCAGAGGTCTCTGAGACTGTCCTCAGTTCTTTTCATTCTTTTTTCTTTATTCTGCTCTGCAGTAGTTATTTCCACTACTTTATCTTCCAGGTCACTTATCCGTTCTTCTGCCTCAGTTATTCTGCTATTGATCCTATCTAGAGTGGTTTTAATTTCATTTATTGCGCTGTTCATCGTTGCTTGTTTCATCTTTAGTTCTTGTAGGTCCTTGTTAACTGTTTCTTGCATTTTGTCCATTCTACTTCCAAGATTTCGGATCATCCTTACTATCATTATTCTGAATTCTTTTTCAGGTAGATTGCCTATTTCCTCTTCATTTGTTAGGTCTGGTGGGTTTTTATCTTGCTCCTTCATCTGCTGTGTGTTTTTCTGTCTTCTCATTTTGCTTATCTTACTGTGTTTGGGGTCTCCTTTTTGCAGGCTTCACTTTCGTAGTTCCCGTTGTTTTTGATGTCTGTCTCCAGTGGCTAAGGTTGTTTCAGTGGGTTGTGTAGGCTTCCTGGTGGAGGGGACTAGTGCCTGTGTTGTGCTGGATGAGGCTGGATCTTGTCTCTCTAGTGGGCAGGTTTACGTCTGGTGGTGTGTTTTGGGGTGTCTGTGGCCTTATTATGATTTTAGGCAGCCTCTCTGCTAATGGGTGGGGTTGTGTTCCTGTTTTGCTAGTTGTTTGGCATAGGTTGTCCAGCACTGTGGCTTGCTGGTCGTTGAGTGAAGCTGGGTGCTGGTGTTAAGATGGAGGTCTCTGGGAGATTTCCACCGTTTAATATTATGTGGAGCTGGGAGGTCTCTTGTTGACCAGTGTCCTGAAGTTGGCTCTCCTACCTCAGAGGCAGAGCCCTGACTCCTGGCTGGAGCACCAAGAGCCTTTCATCCACACAGCTCAGAATAAAAGGGAGAAAAAGTAGGGAGAATTAGTAGAAGTATGAGTAAAGAAAGAAGGAAAGGAGGAAAGGAAGGAAGGAAGAAAGAAGCAAAGAAGGAAAGAAAGGAGGGAGGGAGGGAGGGAGGGAGGAAGGAAGGAAGGAGGGTAAGAAGGATAAAAGACAGAAAGAAAGATGATACAGTAAAAATAAAATAAAGTATAATATAGTTATTGAATTAAAAAATATTTAGAAAAAAAAAAGGGACGGATAGAACCTTAGGACAAATGTTGGAAGCAAAGCTATACAGAGAAAATCTTACACAGAAGCATACACATACACCTTCACAAAAAGAGGTAAAGGGGGAAAAATCATAAATCTTGCTCTCAGAGACCACCTCCTCAATTTGGGGTGATTCGTTGTCTAAAGGAGGGAAGGCAGGAAGGAAAGAAAGAAAGAACGAAGGTAAAGTATAATAAAGTTATTACAATTAAACTTAATTATTAAGAAAAAGAATTTTTTAAAAATAATCATGGACGGATAGAGCCCTAGGACAAATGGTGGAAGCAAGAGTATACAGACAAGATCTCACACAGAAGCATACACGTACACATTCACAAAAAGAGGAAAAGGGAAAAAAATCATAGATCTCACTCCTAAAGTCCACCTCTTCAATTTGGGATCATTCCTTGTCTATTCAGGTATTCCACAGATGCAGGGTATATCAAGTTGATTGTGGAGCTTTAATCCGCTGCTTCTGTGGCTGCTGGGAGAGATTTCCCTTTCTCTTCTTTGTTCTCACAGCTCACAGGAGCTCAGCTTTGGATTTGGCCCTGCCTCTGCGTGTAGGTCGCTGGAGGGCATCTGTTTTTTCGCTCAGACAGGACGGGGTTAAAGGAGCCGCTGATTCGGGGCCTCCGGCTCACTCAGGCCGGGGGTTGGGGGATGGGGGAAGGAGGGGCACTGCGTGCGGGGCGGGCCTGCGGCGGCAGAGGCAGCGTGACGTTGCGGCAGAGGCCAGCGTGACGCTGCACCAGCCTGAGGCCCGCCGTGCGTTGTCCCGGGGAAGTTGTCCCTGGATCCCGGGAACCTGGCAGTGGCGGGCTGCACAGGCTCCGCGGAAGAGGGGTGTGGAGAGTGACCTGTGCTCGCACACAGGCCACTTGGTGGCGGCAGCAGCAGCCTTAGCGTCTCCCGCCCGTCTCTGGGGTCCGCGGTTTTAGCCGTGGCTCGCGCCCGTCTCTGGGGTTTGCACTTTCAGCCGCGGCTCGCGCCCGTCTCTGGGGTTCGCACTTTCAGCCGCGGCTCGCGCCCGTCTCTGGGGTTCGCGCTTTTAGCCGCGACTCGCGCCCGTCTCTGGGGTTCACGCTTTTAGCCGCGGCTCGCGCCCGTTTCTGGGGTTCGCGCTTTTAACCCGGCTCGCGCCCGTCTCTGGAGATCCTTTAAGCAGCGCTCTTAAACCCCTCTCCTCGCGCACCAGGAAACAAAGAGGGAAGAAAAAGTCTCTTGCCTCTTCGGCAGGTGCAGGCTTTTCCCCGAACTCCCTCCCGGCTAGTCGTGGTGCACTAACCCCTTCAGGCTATGTTCAAGCCGCCAACCCCAGTCCTCTCCCTGCGCTCCGTCCGAAACCGAAACCCGAGCCTCAGCTCGCAGCCCCGCCCGCCCCGGCGGGTGAGCAGACAAGCCTCTCGGGTTGGTGAGTGCTGGTCGGCACCGATTGTCTGTGCAGCAATCTCCCCGCTTTGCCCTCCGCACCCGTCGCTGTGCACTACTCCGCGGTCCCGAAACTCCCCCCTCTGCCTCCCGCAGTCTCCGCCCGCGGAGGGGCTTCCTAGTGTGTGGAAACTTTTCCTCCTTCACAGCTCCCTCCCACTGGTGCAGGTGCCGTCCTTATTCTTTTGTCTCTGTTTTTTCTTTTGCCCTACCCAGGTACGTAGGGAGTTTCTTGCCTTTTGGGAGGTCTGAGGTCTTCTGCCAGCCTTCAGTAGGAGTTCTGTAGGAGTTGTTCCACGTGTGGATGTTTTTCTGGTGTATCCGTGGGGAGGAAGGCGATCTCCGTGTCTTACTCTTCCGCCATCTTCCATGAATGCTCTAGATTATAGCTTCTTGAGGGCAGAGCCTGAGTCTTGTTCAGTGTTTCATCCTTGACGTCTACCTCAGTGCCTGCTGATAGGTGCTCCATAAATATTTGTTAAATTAACTAAAACTCAACATAAGATTTGAGGAGTGCCTAAACTTACTATATGGAAAATTAAATGTCAGAACTTTATTACAATTTCCCTGTCTGCAAATAATTTTATGAGTTGATTCTAGCTTCTGTGGAGTCAAGTAAACTATTTGTATTTTATAAGAATGATTTTCTTCTCCAAAATTCAAAGTGGACTTCATTTGCATTGAAGGTTTCAGCCCAGTACCCTCTTGTATACTCCCACAATTTTATGTAAATAATACTGGATAGACAGGTGGTTGAGCTGATAAATCTTAATGTGTGTGTACCAGAGTTTCTCTGAAGTAGCCATTAGGTCCAAAGATATAAACATTTTCAGTAGGTAAATACATAGGCAACATCATTTATAATTGTTAATGGTTTTGCTGTTTTTACAGGAAATAATTAGCCTCTTCCAACCACAAAAGTTTGGCTCATTTATATAATATCCATAAAGTGCACCTGGATGGTATTTATCTTTATGAGATTTTAATTTTTAAAAGATCAGAAGTGGAAAGTGAAATTTGTAGCAAATGATACTTGGAATAGGAAGGTGCACAGCTTAAGTGTATAAATTATTGATGTCAACACTTGCTATCCTTTCATGTTTTGAACATCCTTAAATAAATGAAGGAGAGAGGATTACAGAGATACTAAAAGAATGAAAAGGGAGAAGAAATTGTTTACTAAAGTCAAGAAAGGATATGGGGAGGGGGAAGGGTAAGCTGTGACAAAGTGAGAGAGTGGCATGGACATATATACACTACCAAACGTAAAATAGATAGCTAGTGGGAAGCAGCCACATAGTGCAGGGAGATCAGCTCGGTGCTCTGAGACCACCTAGAGGGGTAGGATAGGGAGGGTGGGAGGGAGGGAGACGCAAGAGGGAAGAGATATGGGAACATATGTATATGTATAACTGATTCACTTTGTTATAAAGCAGAAACTAACACACCATTGTAAAGCAATTATACTCCAATAAAGATGTTTAAAAAAATCAAAAATAAATAAATAAAACAAACTTGGTTAGACTATGACTGTCCCAGATATGTTAAAAAAAATTATGTTCTCCTTAAAAACAAGGCAAGAGCAAGAGGCATTTAGAAATGGCTCTGAAGTGTGGTTTGCAGTATATTTCAGCCCAGGTTCAATTGAAGATCTAAGTCAACCCTTGATCTTGATTTCTTTTCCATTGCCCAATAGGATTTTCTGGCGTCGGCAGGTTCACTTGATGTCAGGGATCCAGCCCAACACCATCACCAGCTCCTTTCCCCAGCTTATGTCCAATGTGGATGCAGCTTATGAAGTGGCTGAGAGGGGCACAGCTTACTTCTTTAAAGGTACCCTAAAGAACCCTCAAAGAAAGAAGTGGCAGGGTACAGTGCCTGGTGTGTTTGGAACACCTAGTACTGTCAGCATTTGTTAACTATCACAGAGCATGTTCCAGTCACTCCTCCTCAGATTGGGGATGAAAAACCCCTCTTCTGTCCTGTGACCATGACAGGAGTGACAATGACTATCAAACTCTTCTCAGAGCCAAAGATGTCATCTAGTGAGGCACTGTGATAAGTGACAGTGTCCAGGGAGGTAGAAACCTAGTCCCTGTCCCCTGGACCTCTGCTCTGAGTGACATGGTATACTCTTCTGAGAGCCTCTAATTCACAAAAATCAGCATGGAACCCTCAGGAGAACAATACAAGCAGCTGGGAGAGGAGAGACACCTGCAACTTCAGGAGGTGGACGCACACAATATGTCTCTGGCTCCAGACCTTTCCTATTTGAGTGACTCGGGAAGTTATCTAACTGCTCTCAGTCTTCATTTCTTTCTGTGCAAAATAATTATAATAATAACAACCTTGAAGATATGACAATGGCTAGCCAATGGAAGTTGTCCAATAAGTGATAACTATCAGTTTTAGCTTGTATTTTCTTGATGCTGAGGGCTAAGGGTAGAAGGTTAGTGCCAATTTAAGCAAGAATCAGCTTTTGTGAGTTGCTTGCCCCTTGTCTCTCATACATATATGAGACTGAAATGAGATTATACAGATGAAAGTTATCTTGGAAAAATTGAATGTGTTAAATTTAAAACATAATTGTATCAATATTCTTGCTTTCTTAAGGCATCACTAGGGATTTTGCCTCCAGAGCAAGTTTTAAGTCTTTTACTGAATTGAATAGAGGCTTTTATCTCCTACTAGGTTTTAGCCATGGTAAATATCCGATAAACTAGCCCTATTTGTGATCCTGCATAGAAATCCTCATGAGTAAAGAGCATCACTAAATGGTACAGAGTTTTTGTAAATTTTAATTTCTGTTTCCAGGACCCCACTACTGGATAACAAGAGGATTCCAAATGCAAGGTACTCCTCGGACTATTTATGACTTTGGGTTCCCAAGATACGTGCAGCGAATAGATGCTGCCGTCTATCTCAAGGATGCACAGAAGACCCTTTTCTTTGTGGGAGATGAATACTACAGGTATGGCTTTTCTCCTTTTGATTGTCCAGATGTATTCAGTGAGAAGGAAAAATCCTTTTGCAGAAAAGAATGCAAGGCAAGTTTGCTATAGGCCCATTGACTCTTCTCAGCCACTGGGGTGTCATTTACTGATGGTTGATACTGTCTTCAAGGTACTGAACCGTCCAAATAAGTGAAACATTCATTCAATAATCCCATTGCTTGGTCTTTAGCACATGAATCATCCAAAGCTTTCAAATCACTCATTAACTGGACCCCCAGTGGCCTAAAAGAGTGGATGTAGCACTCCCAGTATATAATTACCCAATGGGAATGCCTGAAAGAAGAACTGATTTCCTCTTGAGTATCTATGCATTCCAGCATAGTCTGTGATTTTGTGCAAAATGAATGTGGTCATGACTATGGGGCTCCTTGAAGGAAATTTTTACTGAAAGGCAAAGGCCTTATTGCTAAGTCCTTTAACCCAGAACATGAAGATTCTTCTTATCCAAGGAGGATTACATATCATTTCCATGCCCGTCTTGTAGGAGGTTATTGTAAGCAGATCCAATCACTGCACACAGGGTCACACCTCATCTCTCCTGCCTCATCTTACCACTTTAATTGACTCATGTTAGAGAACTGAGTGCAGCTCTTTGTCAAGCGCTGCCTCTGCTCCTTCTTTATTCACAGTTCTCACTTTGGCATTGCTTGTTTTTCTGAACTATAGGAAAGAAACCAAAACAGACTCTAAACAGGTGACTGTGCTAAACACTTTAGGTCCCTATTAGGGTCTGGTTGGCAGAGGACCCAGCTTTGGTCCAAAGGTTTTCATTCTATTTTCTATTTTAATAACCATTTCTGTGGCATAAAATAAATTTATAAATAAATATCTGTCATCTTCTTCAATTTAGAGCTGAGAAAGTAATATAACTGAAGCACAGATATACTTCATGAAAAGAAAAATTTATTTCATAAAAATGAATGTCAAAATGTGGACCCTGCTGACTTTTCTGGGCCACTGAGAGCCCTGGTAGCATTGCTCAAAGTATTACTTGCTGTCATGAGTTGTCACTTCCAGTCCAATGTTTAAACCACTAAGCCAGCAAATTTTCTTTCAGAACTTCCTTTATGAAATAGCAATACTTATTTCTTTATTAAGTCCCTAATATCTGCTGGGCATATTCTCCAAAGTCTTTCTTTAAGGTAAGGTGGCTGTAATCACCATGTTGACATACAGGAAGATAGATATTGAGAAATCCAACTCCCATTTTAGGTTTTCAGAGAATGGCATCCAGAGATGCGTGTATGAGCAGGTGTGTGAGAGTATGAGTTATGATTATTTGGTTATTTGTCAAAGCCTGTTCATAGCCCGATTCTCCTTGGGGGGATTATCCACTCTCTTATTATTTCTATTCTCCATTCATCGCCTGGTCTTTGGACTAATCTACCACCCACCAGCACCCGCAGTAAAGCATGGACCTCCAACCAGGCAGGACTGAGGCTTAACGGCTAACACAAGGGGCCTGGTGAGAGGTTTATAATACTCCATAAATTTAGGGATGGGGAGGGGAGGGTCCCTGATTTTAATGATGCCTTATCCCCCTGAGGAAATAATTTTGAACCTTTCCAACTGAACCTCTGTGAGTGTCTATTAAGGAAAAGTCTTTAGTAATCTAGATAAAACAAATTCATTAAAAAGTTGGCCTAGGACACTAATACAAATATTAAAGAGCTCCTTTTGCTGGAAAGGAAAAGAAACTGCAGTAGGCACTTTTGATATTAACCTCCCCAGGTTATTGAGAGTATTAAGTGATATAATACATGTACATACCTAGCACAGTGCCTGGCATATAATAGGTGCTCAAAAAGAGTGACTGTTCAGTAACAGTAGGAACTTATATGGTAATTAGCAAATAATTGCTTTAAAAGTTGTGATAATTAACAAATGATTGCTTAAACTTCAGTATTCTTATAAATAGCAATCCAGTCAAAGAGCTGGTCAAAGGGGATTTCCTTTTTCAATACTGAAGGGCCCTGAAATTGCACTGAAATCTCTGCTTTTGGCAAGGCAGAGACAGTCATTTCAGCAATCAGAGTCTTCTACTTCATACTCTCCAACACAGACACTAGTTTACATACTAAGGAATAAGACAAATAACCTTGAAAAGGTTATTTTCAAATAACCTCAAAAGTTCAGGAAAGGGCTTCCCTGGTGGCGCAGTGGTTGACAGTCCGCCTGCCGATGCAGGGGACACAAGTTCGTGCCCCGGTCCAGGAAGATCCCACATGCTGCGGAGCGGCTGGGCCTGTGAGCCATGGCCGCTGAGCCTGTGCGTCCGGAGCCTGTGCTCCACAACGGGAGAGGCCACAACAGTGAGAGGCCCGCATACCGCAAAAAAAAAAAAAAAAAATTCAGGAAAAGCTAACATATCATCTTTATTAATAAATCCCCCTGAATTCCACACATTTCACACATGAGTATGACATCTTATTGTCTTGTAAAGCCTATATTGGTTAGAAATTATGTTCAGCTGCTAGTAAGAGAGACCTAGTAATAACTGTGACTTAAACACATAAGGGTCTTTCTTTCTCATATATGTAAAATGTCTGAAGTTTATCAGATTTAGAGCTGGTAAGGTGGGTCCATGGCCATTAGGGACCCAAGTTCCTTCTGACATTTTGCTCTAGTATTAACAGGTAGCTTCCACTCTCATAGTTGCCACAGGATTCAAGGTGGTCAATGGCGCCTCAGCCATTACATCCTGTTCTAAATAGGAAGAAAGAGGGCTGGAAGGAAAAAGCAAAGGAAGCAATGAAGTTCTATAGGTAAAGCACATGGACACACTCAAAAAATACAGAAGCCTCAGGTTACAGACGAATAATTTTACTATTGACACCCATTGACATTGTGTTAGGATTTATTTTCCTTAGTCATTCCTCAGGTTCTTCTTTGGTCCTCATGCTAGTTCAGTCTGTGACACAAATAATGTGCCAAGGGAAGAAAAGTCTCTGGATGTGCAGGTTGTCAGGGAAATTCTCCATGAACCCCTAGGGCTGGGGACCCGTTTTAGTGAATGAAATGGCATGAGAAAACTACTGAAGAATTCCTCCACTGAGGTTTGAGTGTTGGCTTGGGACTAGGTTGATTCAGGTTGTAAGAGTAAGAACCCACATGTCAGTGTAATATTGATAGTAACTTACAGAGGAGCAGCTCACAGAACTACAAAGTGAAATCCAAAAGGGGGTTCTGCCATGCTGATGCCATCATATGCTACATTACCAAGTGACATACTGGTTAAACTTTACTAACAAGGGCTACTTCCCCATACATTTGTTTGCTTTCATTCCTTCCTTTTCTTTTCCTAGAAGGCCTAAATGATCCAGCCAGTTTTTTTCTTTACATTACTTCCACTACCTATGGTTAATTTCTCCCAATAGATGTTCTCCCTTGCCTACTAATACCAGAGCAGTGATTACACCAAGTAGTTCCTGAGAACTGGGTGGGGTGGGGGTGGGGGTGGGGGTGGGGGGACAGGGAGGCGCTATCAACTCCATCATTCTTTGACATGGTCAGTGTTTTCTAAATTTTGTGTAAAGTGACTTACAAATCTACAGGTTCCAGCACTTTTCCACTCCTAAATCACTCTTTCTATATATATGGAGGCATGATTGATGCAAAATAGGATACAGTCTTCTAAATTCTTTCCTTCCTAGATACCCCAAGAATACTGGAACTGGATCTGTTTATTTAAGGATTTTATAGTTAGTCACCATAGAGAAATAAATAATAAGTAATAAAAATTTAAAAGATGGGTGGAGTTCAAAATCTTGGTTTTTTAATCTTTTTTTTTTTTAATGTATTGCCAAACTACCACATTCAACATACATATATTGGGCATGATTACATGTCAGGATCTGTACTAGGACCTTGACACATGAGAAGGCACAAAGTTTGCTGTTTATAAGAGTGTAGACAAGAGTAAGAGAGTGTTAATGTCAACTCTAACAGCAGTCATCTGGCAACCTGGATCACCTTTCTGTTTTAGTTTAATCATTTTCAGAATGGAGGCAGAAATAGTAACTACTTCATTGAGTTGTGGAAATGAATGAGAAAAATGTGAAATGCCTGTCCTATAGTAAGTACTCAGTTCATATTGGGTGTTATTAATGCCCTCAACAAGTCTTACAGTTGAGGCTAAATGTATAGATAAGTAATTAAGAGCAATCCAGGTGGCCTCGTAAAAGACTGCACAGGGATCAATGGGGCAAAACAAAGAGGAATTGGCCAATTCTAGCAAAATTGTCAAGAAAGAGTTCTTAGAGGAAGCAGTGACTGAGCTTCATCTTGAGAGTTGAGTAGGAGTTTCCCAAACAGGAGGGGAAGGGCGCTTCCAGGCAGAGAGAGCAGTTGAAGCAAAAACACTGATGCATAAAAAAGCCTGTGTATAGGAGGAAAACCTCAAGCAGTTCAGTATGATTAGAACGTGGGCTAGAATGAGAGATTTGGTCCAAGGATGGAGATCATGGAGGGCCTATGCCTTTCTAGGGAGATCAGTGTTAATTTATAGAAAAGAGGGATATCTCTAAATGTCTTAAACAAGGAAGTAACCCATTAAGATTTGTGTTATTAAAATATCACTCTGGCAGCAGTGTGACTGGATTAGAGGGGGACAAGACTGGAAGTCAGCCAAACCAGTTAGGCCAGAAAGTAGTGGGAACATCTTCAGAGTGCTTAAAGAAAAAACTCTCAACCAAGAATCCTATATTGCACAAAGCTATCTTTCAAAAATGAAGGCAAAATAAAGACATTCCCAGATAAACAAAAACAGAGAATTTGTTGTTAGCATCTTCCTTACAAGAAGTACTAAAGAAAATTCTTCAGGCTTCAGCAAGTAACCCCAGACAGTTATTTGAAATTTTGAATCCACATAAAAAGAGAGTACCAGTAAATGTAATTATGTAATTATAAAAGATAGTATAAATGTGTATTTGTTCTCTTAACTGATTTTTAAATTAATTAAAATTAACTGTATAAAGCTGTGTGTGTATATATATATATATGTATATATATAATTGTATGGCTGGGCTTATAACATATAGAAATATAATATACATTTATATATAAACTTTGAAGCAGATTATGTTAAGTTAAAAAATATATATTGTATGCTCTATAGCAACCACTAAGGAAATAACTTTATTAAATGAAGTAAAACCTCATAAAAGAAATTTAAAATGTACACTGGAAATTCTTCACTAAAGCAAAAGAAAGCATTAAGGAGGGAAAAAGGAACTAAAAAAGATATGAGACCTGTAGAAAATAAAAGCAAAATGGCAGATATAAATCTAATTATATCAATAATATTAAATGTGAATAGATTAAACAATCTAATCAAATTGCAAAGATAAAAAACAAGATGTCGGGCTTCCCTGGTGGCGCAGTGGTTTGAGAGTCCGCCTGCCGATGCAGGGGACGCGGGTTCGTGCCCCGGTCCTGGGAGGATCCCACATGCCGCGGAGCGGCTGGGCCCGTGAGCCATGGCCGCTGAGCCTGCGCGTCCGGAGCCTGTCCTCCGCAACTGGAGAGGCCACAACAGTGAGAGGCCCGCGTAACGCATAAAAAAAAAAAAAAAAAAAAAAAAAAAAAAAAAAAAAAACAAGATGTCACTGTGTACTCAAAGATACAAATAGACTGAAAGTAAAAAGATGGAAAAAATATACATCATGCAAACAATGACCATAAGATAGCCAGGGTGGCTATGCTAATACCAGGCAACAAAACACATTAAAATAATACTTTTAAAATAAAAAGTATTACTAGGAATAGAGAGAGATAATTTATAGTGATAGAAGGGTTACTCTACCAGGAATATAAGACAACCTAACAGCAGGGCCCCAAAATGGATGAAGCAAAAACACTGACAAAAATGCAGGGAGAAAACCACAACTGAAATAATCATAGTTGGAGACTTCAATACTTCACTTTCAGTAATGGACAGAACGACTGGACAACAAGAGCAATTAGGAAAGGAAGACATGAACAGCATTATAAGCCAACTAGACCTAACAGATATCTATGGAACACTTCACTCAACAAAAGAAGACTACACATACTTCTCAGGTGCATGTAGAACATTGTCCTGTACAGATGATATGTTAGACCAAAACACAAGCCTCAGTAAATTTAAAACCATTAAAATCATACAAAATACCTTCTCTGATCACATTGGAATAAAACTAGAAATCAATACCGGAAGGAAAACTGAAAAATTTACAAATAAGTGGAAATTATACTTCATGCTCTTCAACAAAAAATGGGACAAGAAGAAATCACAAGAGAAATTAGAAAATACGTAAAAGTGAATGAAAATTAAAATACAACATATGAGAACTTATTGAAGAAGTTAAAGCCGTGCTCAAAGGGAAATTTCTAGCTGTAAATACCCATGTTTAAAAGAAGAAAAAACTCAAATCAATGACCTAACTTCCACTTAAGACACTGGAAAAAAGAGCAAATTAATCCTAAAATAAGCAGGAAAAAAGGAAATAATAAAGATTACAGTGAAAATGAATGAAGTAGAGAATATATAAACAATTTGAGAAAATCAGCAAAACTAAATTTGGTTCTTTGAAAAGGTCAAGAAAATTGACAAACTGCCCACTAAATTGACCTAGTAAAAAAAAACACCAAAATTACTAAAATCAGAAATGAAAGAGGGAACATTACTACAAACCTTACAGAAATAAAATGGGTTATAAAGGAATGAACAATTATGTGCCAATCAATTAGAAAATTTGGATGAAACAGACAAATTCCCTAAAAATATACAAAGTGATGAAACTGAGTCAAGAAGAAATAGACAGCTTGAATACATGTATAACCAGTGAAGAGATTTAATTCATAATTAAAAAATTATCCACAAAGAAAAACCTACGCCTACATGTTTCACTGGTGAATTCTACCAAAACATTTAAAGAATTATTGCCAATTTTTCACAAACTCCTCAAAAATAGAAGACGAAGGAATACTTCCCAACTTATTGTATGAGGCCAGCATTGCCCTTCTATGGAAACCAAACAAAGGCACCACAAGAAAATAAAACTTCAGACCAATATATTGTGAATGTGGATCCAAAAACCCTCCAAAAGTACTAGCAAACCAAATCCAGAAACATATAAAAAAGAATTACCAAGGGGAAATTATTTTTCCCAGGAATGCAAGGTTTGGTTTAACATCTGAAAATCAATTAATATAATACACCATACCAATAGAATAAAAAAATTTAAAACCATATGATCATCTCAATAGATGATGTAGAAAAAGCATTTGACAAAATCAAACACCACTGCATGATAAAAACATTCAACAAACTAGGAATAGAAGGAAATTTTTCAGTCTAATACAAGGCATCTATGAAAACCCACAGCTGATATCATACTCAGTGGTGAATGATTGGATGCTTTCCCCCTAATATCAGGAACAAGAAAAAAATTTCCATTCTCACCACTTCTATTCAACATTTACTGGAGGTTCTAGTGGGGCAATTAAGCAAGAATGAATGATATAAAAAATTAATGATAGAAAAGATTGGAAAGAAAGTAAAATTATCTTTATCTGTTTGTCGTATAATCTTTTACATAGAAAAGCCTAAAGAATCCTCAAAAGAAAAAAAACTGTTATAACTAATAAATGAGTTCATCAAGTTTGCAGAGTACGTGTTCAAAGTGAAAAAAATCTATTGTATTTCTGTACACTTCAATGAACAATGCAAAAATAAAATTAAGAAAACAATTCCACTTACAATAACATCAAGAAGAAAAACATACTAAGAAATAAATTTTAAGAGAACAAGTAGAAAACTTGTAATATGAAAACTACAAAACATTGTTGGGAGAAATTAAACGAGATCTAAGTGGAAAGATATGTTCATTGGTCAGGCTTCATGTTTTTAAGATGGGAGTTTCTCCCAAAATTGATCTGCAGACTCAACACAATCCGTATCAGAATATCACTGGTTTCTTCAGGGAAACTGACAAGCTGATCTTAAAATCTATATGGAAACTCATAAGACCCAGAATAGCCAAAATATTTTGAAAAAGAAGAACAAAGTTGGAGAGCTCAGATCTCAAAATTTACTAGAAAGCAAAAGTAATCATGACAATGTGATACTAACATGAGAATAGACATATAGGTAAATGGAATAAAATTGACAGTCCAGAAATAAACCCATATATCTATGCTCGGTTGATTTTTTACAAGGAAGCTAAGGCCATTCAATAGGGAAAGAATAAAATTCAGAAGTAAAGCAAAATTAAAGGAGTAAACAGGAATTCCAGTTTGTACACATGTAGTTTGAAATGCTAGTGAGACCGATGAATGGATATGTCTGGAAGGCAGTTGGAAATACAGGTCTTGAATTCAGAGAATTCAGGCTGGAGATATAAATTTGCATTTCATCATATAGTAAGATAGTAATTGAGACCATCAATACATTTCAACATTGTTATTAATTCTTTGTTTCAGAATTTTCTCACAGTCACTTTCCTCATGGGGACCTGGTTCCTGACCCTTATCTAGGATGGTACATGGCAGCTTCTTACTCTTCTCCCTTCTCATCATTCCTGACCACTCTCCCGGCTGCCCTCTCTAGTGAGATCACAAAGGTCCCTTCCTCCGTGAAAGCCATGTGATTCCTGGCTAGGAGTGGATTATTAACTTCAAAGGAGATTCCACTAGAAATTCCACTAGATTTCACTAGAAAGGTCTCCTTGAAGAAACTTCCTGAAACATATACCATAAATACTTATCAATAAATTCCTCTTTTTGCCATCCTTTCTCACATTTTCTTTAAGCATCTTTTCGCAGACTGAACTCCCTATTCAGTACTTCAAAGAAGGCAGAATTGAGTTAAGTTTTGCCACTGACATAAGTTAGAAATCATCACAATGAAAACACCAGAAATTCTTAACAAATCTAAGGTGTGAGCATACAGTTAAACAATATGCAAGTACTTTACCAATATAGTCCCCATATTCTTAGATTACAAAGGTAGAGAGTAAGATACTATATATGAAAAACCACATCAGATATCTATGGCAATATCACTAGTAAAATGTCACTGTCAGTAATGAGTTAGTTAATATCTATACCCATTGATCAATATTAAATGATTAAACAAATACCCTTAAAGGACATAAACATAGTTACTGGTCAATCATTTTTAGTTGATATATAGATTTCACATAAAAGACCTCAGTATGAGAAAACGTATGCAACGATTTAGCAGGTTTCCAGTATATTTACAATAAATATTTTCTTAGTATTCAAATATTGATGGTTTATTATGTGTTAGGAATCACACTGAGTATTTTCTCATATTCTCTCATTTTCCCATCTGCCTTCTCAACAATCTTGAGAAGTAGATATTGCTATCTCGATTTCATAGTTGAAAATATTGCATCTAAGAGATTAAGTGATTAGATCAAGGTCACACAGCTAAAATTGTCCATCTGAGGATATATTTTATGCCCTCTGAATCCAAATACAGAGATCCATCCATCTACCATACGTAGTCACCTTTTATTCTCTTCACCATTGATTTATTTATTTACTGTCAATTAAAATACCCATGCCCATAATTCTCATCTTGTCATATAATTTAATTTTCTTTTACCCTCAGCCAAATCCTCAACATACTAGTAGACCTCCTAACCCCTTTCTGCTGAGGTCTCTGGACTACCTCCAACATTCTCTAGCCCTCCTTTCTCCTCTTCTCAACCTTGCCTACTATTGCATGTTATCCTAATGAAGTGTGTTTAAAAAATTAGGTAAAGACTAAACTCTTTGGTGACTTAGGATCCCAGACCAAATCGCAACATTCACTAAATGTCATACTAGCCAGTCAGTTATTGGTTCTTGGGGCCAAAATAAACTACAAAGTCTTATAGCTTGGGTCAGACCTTGATGTTGACATGTACCAGGCACGTGTGTGTGTGTGTGTGTGTGTGTGTGTGTGTGTGTGTGTGTGTGTGTTTTCTCTCATCCTCATGACTACTGTATTGCAGATAAGGAAACCAGGGCTCAGAGCTCAGAACACTTTCCCCTGATCACAGAGCCAGCAGGTAACAGAGTCAGAACTCAAACCCAGAACCATCTGACTATACACTCTTTGCTCTATAACAGAAATCCTCAAATATCTGTCCAAAATCCAAGGGCTAGATCATCACAAAGTTTTCAGCAGTCCACAGAAAAATAAAAATAGCACACTATAATAAACATAGTTTATTATACTATATATAATATATACTATATACTATACTATTATATATATACCATATATACACATATATACACATATATATACACATATATACACTATACTATTATATATATGCTATATATACACATATATATACTATATATACACATATATACACTATATATACAATATATATATTATACTATATATAATATATACTATATAACACACTATAATAAACATATAAAAATAAAGGGGGGTGTGGTCGGGGTCAGTTTTTTAGTATTAAAGTTTCTTTTCTTTGTGAAATGATAATGAAAATAGGTGGTAATTTTTATTTTGAGGGTTGATGGTAATGTTCTTACTTGGTAAAATGAAAAGTAGGTAACCCTATGTTAATTATGTAGGCCCATCTACACAGTGACTATGTAAAAGGTCCAAATGAAATATACATGTTATCAGCTAATCTGAAAATGGTGACTTATGTGTCAGACTGATACTTTGAGATAGATTTTATTGAGAGTAATACTCTTTGGAAAGCAGTTATAGGATAAGAGGCAAGAGGGCAGAGAGGGGGTTGGCAGAAAGGGAGAGGGACTATTAAATACATAAGTGGTAGAAGGGATGGAGGAAAAAAAATGATTTCATAGTTTTGCCAAAATTTTTGCCTACATTTTTATAAATGCAATTGAAAATTAAAATTCTCAGCCAGACATTGCATCTCTAAAATTTCTTCTGAAATTTTATTTACATATAATATTATTACCATCCATTATCCTCTGAATATATATATATAAAATGTAAGATTTTAGATGTCACCATCACCCACCTTAGCAAACTAAACAGACAGATAAAAAGAGAAAGATTTCCTTTTTCAGATTTTTCTATTGGATAATAGTCATCATTTCTCTTTAAAACTTATTCCTATATTATTTAAACAGTATTTAAACAGTATTTATAGTCTCAGAAAAGATCTTTACTCTCTCCTTTCATACTTTCTAGATTTCTCAATCCAATTTAAATATATACATACAAGCAGATCCCAACTTGTAATAGGTTTCCCTATAGATATTCTTTAGTCAGTCACTTGTTTGGAGAACACCTTTTGCCATAAAACAATATAAATGGTGATTAAGTTCTCAAAATCACTCATAAATGTTTAATGAACACAAAGGTAAGGCATAGCTCTAATTATAATAGCTCAGCTTCTAATCCTCTATTCAGAGCAGACAAAGAGGCTAAAGACATGAAAGGCTTTTCACTGTTTTCCCTGAGCTTAGGGGTCAACATTAAGCAAAGAATCAAAATGTCATGTTTTCTGGCATCCCCCACCACATTTCCTTCTATATCTACAGACACCAAATGTCTCTTGGTCACTTCTTTGTTCTTCCTTTTGCATCCCTCTCCCCAAATATTTTAAGCTTTGGAATTATCTTCCTCACTCCCTTCACTCAAAGCATCCATTTTCCCAGTACAACTGCCTCAGGGAATTGAGAGAAGAAAACCTAGTGAACAAATATTAATATGTAAACAAACCTGTACTTTCAGTGTCTGACTCTAGATTTCAGAACAAAAGAAGTCTAAGCCATGGGAGAGGCAATATGCCTGGCTGTTCTTTCTCTCCAGTCTTTCCCTCATTACAGTCCTGATACCTTGCAACCACTGCTTCTAATACCATACAGGTGTCCTGTCCCCACTCTTTATTGGCACTTCTGATGACAACAAAATATGGTAAATGGCTTCCATGTTTATTTGTGCTTACAGTAACTCATATAGCTTGGTTTTCCCCTTGGCCTACTTGGGAGATTCTAATAGCTCTCCTGGAAAGGGAGTTTGGACTCCTATTGATACTTCTAGGATTTAGCTTCCACTCCTATCCACAACACCCCATAAAGCACCTCAGTCCACTAGTCAGTTTCAGCCTGAATACTTCTTTCCCAACATTTGATCTGCTCAGTATCGTGAGAGATCTGTCCCCTGGCCTGTGCAGTCATAGTTACAAGAAAGGCACATTTCAGGAGAAGGTGGATGTGATCTGCTGCTGCAGGAAACTCTCAGTGGCCCAGGCACAGGAGAAATTGACCTTTGGGTGGGAAAGCAGTGGCGTGTCCACCTTGGGAATGTCCGTGTTGGGAGCTCTATGCTAATGAAGAAGGGACTTTCTCACACTTTAAATGAAAACTTCTTGCAGGGAAAAGAGTCTGCCCTGCCTACATGCTGAACTCATACAAGTCATACTGATTCATACAAGTCACAGTCTTTTCTACAAGGGGTAATTTAGATCACAAAGAGAGGTATTAACTAATCTTCAGAGTTATCATTGCACGGTAGTTGTGGATTCAGAAAAAAAACTTAATCTACTCTTTGGTCAGTTGTATAATCTTTCTAGGAAACAAAAATTTTAATTCAATTAAAACAATTTGAAAGGCAAAGTCTCCATTATTCCAGATTTTCTCATTTCTTGTCTTTACCTATTGAGCATTCACACATGTATTTATTCATTCACTGTGCATTATTTGTTCAATCCCTCCTCTATGGGTACACAGTAAGAAGCTCATTAATGAAAGCCTCTGTGAAGGGCTTTTAACTGTTTGGTAAGCCAAGAAATTCACACATAGAGAACAAAAGAGAGACAGAAATTGCAACAGTAAATAAAGCACTAAAAATATATGCAGAGTTCCCATTGAAAGGTAGTATTTTTTTAATTATAGAAATATGATCCTATAATTCTAAACAATATAACTATTTCTAAACAATGTATCTGGCAAATTTTTTAACAACAGAATGTTTACAGCAAATGACTCCCAAACTAGTGTTCCCAGAATCTCTGGAAACTGGAGAGAAATGGCAGAATGTGTGGTGTGTGTGTGTGTTGTGTGTGTGTGTGTGTGTGTGAAAGACAGAGGGACAGAGAGACAGAGAGAGATCTAAAGTAAACCATAAATCAGCCCTGGCTAAATATGCCTGACTAGCGCAGTGTCTTCTACAATCGATAAATACTTCTTGTTTATATTATTTATGAAATAATATTTCTTCCAGCTATGATGAACGAAAAAGGAAAATGGAAAAAAACTATCCAAAGAATACTGAAGAAGAATTTTCAGGAGTTAATGGCCAAATAGATGCTGCTATGGAGTTAAATGGTGAGTGTTTCCACTGTAAAGTTTCTTTGTAGAAATTGTAACAAGAAATCTGGTCTCTGCTGTAACATAGAAGAAGATGGATTTCCAAATGGGAGTCCTTGGTTCTTATTTTTTTGTCCCTGAATCCCTTATAAATTTAGCTAAAAAGGATTAACCACCAGAAAGAGTATAAAAAGTCTGTCATTATGGTTCTCTCTTTACAAATGGAAAGTTTTAAAAGTATAGCTTCAGTGCATTAGTCAGCTACATCATAAAGGCCATCCAGTCAAAATTACCTTTTTCATCTTTAAAATGCACATACTCTCAACCTTCCCAGGGGCTTTCCCCACACCATCACCCAACTCCTGAAATTTAACACATAGCTGGGAAAGTTGAATTGAATTGAACTGGGTTGAATAAGTTTAATTGGATCTTTTGAATCGGTCAAAACATTCTTCTTGAGTACATAGCACAGAGCTGGACACTGTTCAGAAATGCAAATACAGTTTGATATGGTCTCTGCGCTTGTGGAATGGTTATTCTCTTTGGGAAATGACCCTCTATCCAACACAGATGAAATTACTAGAAAACAAGACAATCTATAATTTAGTATTGAATTGTGTGGTAGCCTTCACAATAATTGCAAGAGGTGATCTGAGGAAGAAAAGATCAAAACGGGCATCAGGTGCTGTAGATTTCATGGTGGGACTTCAGCTGGGTTTTAAAGAATGGCTAGAGGTTTGATTAGGGAAAGAAAGCAGCGGGGGCTGGATTTCCTGGAGGGGAACAGCCTGAGTAGAAGCAAAAACCACCTCTGGCATGAGAAGAGAGATGAGAGATGATCAACATGTTAGGGGTGTCAAGTTCTAGGGCTCAGAGAGAGCTGTGAAGAGGATTAGCTAACTGCCACCTGACACGTTCTCAGTCCCCCTTTGGTGCTACCTCAAGAAAGTTACAACTACAAGACAATCCCATTTATAAATTTGCAAGTCATTTTCAGTAATCATAATTTCAACTTTGTCTCTTTTAGGCTACATTTACTTCTTTTCAGGACCCAAAGCATACAAGTATGATACAGAGAAGGAAGATGTGGTTAGTGTGCTGAAATCTAGTTCCTGGATTGGTTGCTAAATAGAAAAGTCTAGTCTTTCCTAAAGAATGAAGATGACCGAGAGCAGCTGGTAACCGGATCTTAAGGACTAAATCAGAACTCAGGTTACATATTCTTCCCATGGCCTTCAATTCTAAGGGAAATATTTGTTGAATTTGTTGAAAATAATTATGCTTCTAAACTGTTTCTTAGTTTTGGATTCAGAATTTTAATCCAAATGGAAAATTCCTATATGGTCAGTTTTACACAAAATCAGAATCAATACAATGCACGCTTCAGTTAGACACCGGTCATTTTTTTCTTACCTAATACACTGAGGCAAATTGATAAGTTTGGTTTTCATTTCCAGGAAGAAGCCTACTTGTGGACTCCCTGACATGTATTATAATTCTTTTAATAGGAAATAGCATTACTATACAAATTATAATAATTCTTTACAAGCAGTGGCTTTTTTGGCCTTAACATTTGTTATGATGAATATAAATGTATCTGCCTTTACTTTAAACATATCACAGACAACATACTGTATAAGTTTTGTTTCTCATTGTTTTTGTGTTTGTTTGTTTGTTTGACTCTATGTGTGCTCACTGGTCTTTGAAGTAGGTTACAGTGGGCAAACCTACTCAAATGGATTTTCATACTAGGTAAGAGGTGGGTGCTTTACAACAGAAAGGCTTTTAACAAAAGCCAATAAAAATGTTGTATAAGAATAGTTCCTCATTTCTCTTTCGTTAATGTTTACTAGCTTCTATCACACTTTGGCAACAAATTCTGCGTACCTATAGAAAACTCAAACCTTGGTATAGTATCATGAGTATGCAGACCCAGAAAAAATACTCATAATTCACTCTTTTTCCTTCTTCCCGAAAATAAAATGCCCTCAATGAAACTATCTTTAACCCATCTAAGTGAGTCTCTTCTGAACAGCTTTCCATTTAGGGAAGTTTATCTTTTGTTTTAGTTTTTCTCACTTCAAGCTAAACCATTTTTTTCCTACCTACTCATTAGTACAGATAAAATACAGCTGTCTGTCATTCTTATTTTTTTTATTCTTAGATTTTAGTAGTTCTACTATAAAACATTGATAAAGGAAATTGAAGATGATTCAAAGAAATAGAAAGATATCTCATGTTCTTAGATTGGAAAATTAATATTGTTAAAATGGCCATACTACCCAAAGCAATCTACAGATATAACACTATCCCTATCAAATTGCCCATGACATTTTTCACAGAACTAGAACAAATAATCCTAAAATTTATATGAAACCATACGACACAGAATTGCCAAAGCAATCCTGAGGAAAAAGAACAAAGCTGGAGACATAACCCTCCCAAACTTCAGAAAATACTACAAAGCTACAGGAATCATGGTATTGGCATAAAATAGATGTATGGTTCAATGGAACAGAAAAGAGAGCCCAGAAATAAACCCACATGCCTACAGTCAATTAATCTTTGACAAAGGAGGCAAAAATATACAATGGAGAAAAGACAGTCTCTTCAGCAAGTGGTGTTGGGAAAGCTGGACAGCCACATGTAAATCAATGAAGTTAGAACACTCCCTCACACCCTACACAAAAATAAATTCAAAATGGCTTCAAGATTTAAATATAAGACATGACACCATAAAACTCGTGGAAGAGAACATAGGCAAAATATTCTCTGACATAAATCATAGCAACATTTTCTTAAGTCAGTCTCCCAAAGCAATAGAAGTAAAAGCAAAAATAAACAAATTGGATTTAATCAAACTTATAACCTTTTACACACCAAAGGAAACCATAAACAAAACAAAAAGACAACATACAGACTGGGAGAAAATATTTGCAAACAATGAGACTGACAAGGGCTTAATTTCCAAAATATACAAACAGCTCATACATCTCAATAACAAAAAACAAACAACCCAATCAAAAAATGGGCAGAAGACATAAATAGACATTTCTCCAAAGAAGACATACAGATGGCCAAAAGGAACATGAAAAATGCTCAACTTCATTAATTATTAGAGAAATGCAAATCAAAATCACAATGAGGTATCACTCACACCAGTCAGAATGGCCATCATTAAAATGTCTACAAATAATAAATGCTGGAGCGGGTGTGGAGAAAAGGGAGCCCTCCTACATTGTTGGTGGGAATGTAAATTGGTGCATCCACTATGGAAAACAGTATGGAGGTTCCTCAAAAAACTAAATAGAGTTGCCATATGATCCAGCAATCCCACTCCTGGGTATATATCCGGAGAAAACTCTAATTTGAAAAGATACATGCACCCCAATGTTCATAGCAGCACTATTCGCAATAGCCAAGACATGGAAGCAACGTAAATGTCCATCAACATAAAAATGAATAAAGAAGATGTGGTATATATATACAATGGAATACTACTCAACCATAAAAAAGAATGAAATCATATCATTTGCAGCAATATGGAATGACCTAGAGATTATCATACCAAGTGAAGCAAGTCAGAAAGAGAAAGACAAATACCATATGATGTCACATGTGGAATCTAAAATAATGATACTAATGAATTTATTTACAAAACAGGAACGGACTCACAGACATAGAAAACAAACTTATAGTTACCAAAGGGGAAAGGGAAGGGAGGGATAAGTTAGGAGTTTGGGATTAGCATATATAAAATAGAAAACAACAAGAACCTACTGTATAGCACAGGGAACTAAATTCAATATCTTGTAATAAACCATGACAGAAAAGAATATGAAAAAGAACATATATATATGTATACATATAACTGAACCGCTTTGCTGTTGTTCACCAGAAACTAACACAACATTGGGAATCAACTATATTTCAATTAAAATAAATTTTCAGTACTTCTACAATTAGATGATAAAATACATTTAACATATTTCATAGACTGGACCATCTACAGTGTTCAACAGATATTAGCTATAATTATTACCATCATTTATTAAATTTATTTCATACACTCACTAAAAAGACAATATTAGGAAGGGACTGGGGACTTACCCAGTGGCGCAGTGGTTAAGAGTCCGCCTGCCAATACAGGGGACACGGGTTCGAGCCCTGGTCCGGGAAGATCCCACATGCCGCAGAGCAACTAAGCCCGTGCCCCACAGCTACTGAGCCTGCGCTCCAGAGCCAGCAAGCCACAACTACTGAGCTCACGTGCCACAACTACTGAAGCCCACGTGCCTAGAGCCTGTGCTCCACAACAAGAGAAGCCACCACCATGAGAAGCCACACACCACAACAAAGAGCAGCCCCAGCTCACAGCAACTAGAGAAAACCCACGCGCTGCAATGAAGACCCAACGCAGCCAAAAATAATAATAATAATAAAATAAATAAATAAAGTATAAGAAGTAGAAAATTATTTTTTAAAAAATAAAATGTTGGGAAAAAAAAAGGATGGAGCAGTTACTCAAGGTTACTCTAAACTTTCCATTTGGTTTCTGTTACTGAAAGTGGCTATTTACAGCCAACCAGATGTTGAATTTTGACTGTTGAAGACAAAATCTGGCATCCCTGCTTTCCAATGTCAACTGATTCTACAGAGTAAGAAAAGTCACTTTTGCAAAAACAGTCAGCTGAGGAAAACTTCTTAGTATCAATAAGCAACGAGGGAAAACAGTCTGGCATCTCCTCAAAACACTAAACATAGAGTTACCACATAACCCAGCAATTGCACTCCTAGGTATATACCTGTGATAAATCAAAACATATGTCCACACAAAAAAGTGCACACAAAGGTTCACAGCAGCATTATTCATAATAGCCAACAAGTAGAAACATGGCCATTAAACGAGGAATGGATTTTTTTAAACCTGGTAAATTCACATATTGGAGCATTATTTGGCAATTTAGAAAAGGACTAATACATGCTACAACATGAATGAAATGTGAAAACATTACACTAAGTGAAAGAAGTCAAACACAAAAGGCCACATATTGTATGATTGTATTTATATGGGATGTTCAGAATAGGAAAAGCCATAGACGCAGAAAGCTGATTACTGCTTATCAGCAGCTGGAGGGAGGGGGTAGCTGTGACTACTAATGGGCATGACACGCTAAAGGTGATGATGGCTAAAGGTGATGGATGACATGCTAAAGGTGATCTGTGAATAACTGAAAGCCATTAAATTGTACACCTTAAATAGAGGAATTGTATGGTATGTGAATTATATTTCAATAAACCTATTATTTGTTTTAAATAATAAGCAAGGAGATCAAGGTGGTGCAATTATCTGTGCAGGCCGTGCAATCTGGTCAGCTGTGACAGGGACCCCATAGCAATGAAACATCAGCCTGAAGGTATCTGGTGCCGAGCACAACCAGCCAGATGTCCTCCTTATGTCCAGGGCTAGCCAAGGGGCATGTCCACTGTAAACACTTCACTAAATAAATGAATGTTACTGGATGCAAAAAGCATGTGCTCTGAGGCCTGACTGAATTCAAACCCCAGATCTGCTATTTTTAGCCTTGTGAGGTTGGTCAAGTTCCCTAATTTCTGTCTTAGTTTCCTCCTTTGTAAAATTACAGTAAGAATAGTTCTTACCTCCTAGGGATATTTAGAGGCTTAAATATAATGAGTCAAAATATGTAGAACTCTAGATAGTCCCTGGTACCTTATAAGGGTTCTATAATTGTTGTTTTTGAAGCAATTAGAATTAATTTTGTTTTGAGATGATTTGGAGAATTTGTGTATATCCCTTGAGATAGCTGAGCTATAGTACCACAAGGATTGATAACCAGTGACCTGAAATTTTTCTTTTCCAAATTCCAAATTATATCAACAATCAAACAATATACTGACTGTGGTTAACTTCCATTCCCCGAAAGTAATTCTTACAAATCCTTATTCCTTTGTTGAGTAAGAGAACTGGCTTCCAGATATAGTTGTATGTATTTTGGAAAGATATAGTCTCTCTAAAGCACAAGAAATAGTGATTTTGTTTGTGTCAGAACTCAGTCAGAGCATTTATATGCTCATCTGAAAGAGGAATTTTGTGCATTTATAACATATTTTGTAATTTATAACATATGCTCCTCACTTGTTTTCAGAATAACAGTGCAAAAATATCCAGTTAAATAACAGTTTTGAACAAAGTGTGGTTTGACTGATTCTTTTGAGATCAAGAGGAAGCAGAACAGAGTTTGCTTTCTGATGACTTCTGTGTATTGTTCTATTAACCTCAGTGATAACTATTTGGAAAGTACCAGAAAGGCTACTGAAGGACAAATGGATTCACCTAGGTGAGGAGCTTCCCTAACAGCTCAGCCTTAAATTTTCTGTGGCTGGACCAAGCTCTCTTCCAGTTAGCCTGGTGTGAAATGGCAGACCCACCTTTCTAGGTCCTCTGTTCTTTTTCAAATGTTTCTTTGGAAACACCTTGGACTTCCATTTCACATGGTAGATCACAAATGAACTACCATTTTTTATTTGGAATTCTGTGTGATATGTTTAAAACATATCACAGGGTCTTCAAGTGCTTTCATTTATATTTACAATGATATTGAAGGTTTTTTGTGAATATTTATAGCCAAATTACCCAGCAAAGTACCATTTGAGAGGAAATGCATAATGTTTGTCAACAGGTTGAGTTTTAGACTCCCATAATGGATCATAGAAAAGTCTAGGTCAAAAGATTCACTGTGTCTGTCTCCTACAGTCCTGAGTAGGCCTAAACAGCATCTTCTGATTATCTTCCATCTGCTGACCCTGTCTTTGGTCTCATTCCCATCCCCAAGTGGCTTGTCAACATGGCAAGACTAAAAGGCATCCTATTATACTCAAAATGCCATAATCTCTGCCTTGGTTTCACCACTTAGACTCTTGGAATTGAAATAGAGCAGAATTGGGAAGCCTGCTGGTAAATAAGTTAGAGTAGGAAATTAGTGAGTGACTTTGGAGTCCAAAAGAGGATGCTTCTAATGCACATATCCTCATGTTACTCTCTTCTTCATTAATCTTAATCCAACACACTTTCCTTTCATTCAATATATCATTTTAAATGGTTGGGGATAATATTAAACCTTTGTTGCACAATGCAGCATGTTGTTCCTACAAGAGTAGAGGGAGAGATCAGAAAAGATAAGGATAGAAGGATGAAAAAAAACTGTTGCAAAAGACCAGTTGAGAAATGTAACATTCAAATCCATTTTAGCTCATCTGCAGTGGGGGAAAAAAAGCAAGTCTGTGTAAATAGTTAGCAACTTGTTTATTCTTGGAAAAGCCCAGGCCTGTAATGCAATGTAAATAATATGAGCTTTGGAGGTTGGTTGTTCACAGCTGCCTCGGTAGAGGATGGGATGTCAAAAGTCCTATTCGAGCACATTCCACATGAATCGCAGGCTACCCAACAATTGTAGTGTGTCACTTTACTAAACTTTAGGCATATTTGCATGTAAGAACTGACAATTTCTGGAAGTTAATAAATTTTTGACCATTTATTTTGAAAGACTTCACCCCTTCCCTAAAACAGTTTTATCTCCACAAATAATTCAGCCTTTTTTGAAGGCCCTAGCTATCCCACCATCACCCTCAGTACTCATTCTTAATGCATGAAAAAATATTTATTAAGTGTCTACTTTATGTGGACACCAGTCTAGGCTCAGCTGCTTTCAAGTGTAAACTGCCCTCAAGGAGCTTACATTCTAATGGGAGAGACATTCAATATTTAAATGAATGAATAAATCTAGATGCAATGAAAGACATTAAAAATGATGTGAAAAATAAATAAAGCAGGGAAGGGGATAAAGGGTGTTGGAGTGCCATTTTATAAAAGCATGTGTAGGGAAAGGTTATGCTGAGTCAGGGAAATTTATGCAAAGATGTGAGTGAGGGAAGGAAGGAGACATAGTGTCTCTGGGTTTCAGGTAGAGGAAGCAGTAAGTGCAAGGCCTTGAGCTAGGAAGGGGTCGGGCACATTTGAGGCACAGCAGAAAGGCCAGTATGGCTGGAGGCAGCGAGGGAGAAGAAGAGTAGAAGGAGGTGAGGTCTGAGAGAAAGCCAGCCAAACTACCCAGAGCCTGCAGGCCACCTGTGGAGATCGACCTCATGCTGATGACATGAGAAGGGTTTGAGCAGGTACATAATATGATCTCAGCTAGGTTTCAAAGGGTCAGTCTGGCTGCCGGGTGGCAAAGAGATTGTAAAAGCTTATGAGCAGGTGCAAGGACACCAGACTGTGGCATTTGCCAAGGGAGAGATGATGACAGTGCTGACCAAGGAAGGAGCAATGAAGATGCTAAGAATGGTCAGATCGAGGAAATTCTTCCAGGTAAAGCCAACAGGATTTGTTCCTGAAGTGCCTGTGGGATTTTAGGGAAAAAAGATGGTGGGGGGAGTCAAGAATAACTCCAAAGTTTTCGGCCTAAGCAAGTGGGAGAAAGGTGGTGAAATGAGGAAGATTAGAGGAAGAATGGGTTTATGAGGGCTGGAAATCAAGAGGGAAAGTTTGACTTTGCTGGGTTTGAGTTGTCTATTACACATCCAAGAGAAGATGTCCAATTAGGTAGTAGATATAAAAGCTGGAGTTCAAGGAAGAATTTGGAGCTAGAAATTTGGGAGTCATAGATAGCCCTTATATTGTTATCTACAATGTTTTGAGCCCCCTTCCACCAGGAAACTCGGGGGAAAAGGATTATAAAAGAATATGGAAGCTGATAAAAAGATCTCAAGTTTTTTAATCACCATCCAGTGCTCAGTCTACTAATCCATTCTTCTTCTCCTCTTCAAGAACGTGGTTTAATTTTCAACAAGAATTTTCTAGGTTTTGAGGGGTTTTCTCCCTTGATATTTACATTTCTTGGTACAAAAATCAAACAATAAATCACAAAAGAAAATACAAAATCTTAAGGATTGCTCTTCTGTAAGAAAGTTGTTGGTAGCCTAGGACTTTCTTTAAAAGGTTAAAAAAGAAGTTTCAAGATTTTTTTTAAAAACTCCATTTTGTTCTTATAGTGAAAACACTTCTATTTTTAATCTTACCAAGCCTTACAGAGAAAGTGACTAGCAAGTTCTCTACAACATTCTTCTGTCTTTGCCTGAAAGCCAGAGTCACTTTGTCTTTACCTCAGACAAGGCCTTCCCCAGTACCCAAGTCAATCTTCAAAACAACCATTATGCCTGGAACCTCAGTCCAGCCGTCAGTGGCGCTCATATCAGAAGGGCCAGTCTTGCTCTCCAGTGGGCCAGTATACCAAGGGTTAGGATGAATCCCAGAGATGTACACCTTCTTCTGCCTAACCCAGTGTGTGCAAACAGGCCCTTGTCTCAGTGTTTGTTCCCAGTACACAGATTCATAACCCTACTTTGGCTGAACCCCCAGATCCCTTGGCTGGTGTCCTAGAATTATATTTAGTACCATAGTTTTTCAAGCATCATTACATATCTAATCTGCTTTGAGACTTACAGTAACCCTGAGAGGTATTATTACTTCCACGGTCACAAGGGTAAGACTAGAAATGTACATGAATGTGTACAGAGAGTAAGATCAATGCTAACTAATTGCCAAGCAAGTAGCACGAACCACACATGCTACAGAAACCCAAATAAGGAAAAGGTGGCAAGAAACAAGGAAAGAGGAGGGGCTTCCCAGGTGGCGCAGTGGTTGAGAGTCCGCCTGCCGATGCAGGGGACACGGGGTTCGTGCCCCAGTCTGGGAGGATCCCACGTGCTGCGGAGCGGCTGGGCCCGTGGGCCACGACCGCTGAGCCTGCGCGTCCGGAGCCTGTGCTCCGCAACGGGAGGGGCCACAGTGGTGAGAGACCCGCGTACCGAAAAAAAAAAAAGGAGGAAAGGAGTCTCAGATTTTCCTTCCTACAAGTGAACCTGAAGTTCAATTCTGTTATTTTCATAATATTAATACTCTAAAGTGGTTAGGTTTAACTGCCAGGACTTTCATGTCCCATAAACACAACTACATAATCAATCTCCTTCTCTGTATCTCTCTCTCCTTCCCTCTCTCCCCCTACTCTCGCTCTTTGCTAATTACAGGCTAGTCACAAAAATATGTGAATAAGTTTCAGCCAGATCAAATTTAGTTTGAAAGCCTGAAACCTAAATAGGTTGCATGCATATGAACGGAAATTTCACTGTATTTGAAGCAGGCTTCAAACTACTACAGAAAGTAAAGGCTGTTCTGGAAAGTATATCACATGAAAAACTCTAGCAATCTGATTCTGGGGTCTTTCAATATTTCTCTATGTGGTCTTGGTGATGCTGTGTGCAGGGATCATGCACAGTACCCTGCTTTTGCTCCCGACACCTCAGAAGTGGCAGTTGGGTTTTGGCCTTTTTGTATCTTATTGTTCATAATTTGCCCCAACTGCACATGCAAGCAATTATTTTTAGTCCCTTATAGGTTTCTTTGTATTCTGTTACTGGAGGAGACGTTTTCCCAGGTGCAAGCACTCCAGTAAAGGTCCCAGTTCCCAGGTCCAAGCCTATCTCACAGACATAGGTTTTCAGCATGTGAACTTTCTTTTGGACATCTTTTCTCTCCTCAGATGCCTCACTTATTTGCTCTGTGAGTTCATATTTTCATGGATTATCAGTGTCCCTAGCTGGGGGAGGGATGAGGGCCTTCATCTTAGTTTGTGCCTTCTTGCCTAGTTTAGGGGCCAGGAAGAAATTGAAGCACCTCAGGACAGGAAGCTTGGTGTTGGAAGTCTGGACTCAGCCACTCTCATATCTCAACCTGATCAGTGGATCCTCCCCTCAGGGACACCTCAGAAATTCAACATCAGGTTCTGAGAATTTCTGAGGGCTGATGCTATTTCTATAATTTTCTAGTGTCTAGTCTGGGGAGGAGTGAGAGAAGTTATTTTTCAGGAACTGGTCAGGCTGACTATATATCCTGTTACTGACTTCCCATCTTTGCTGGCATTCAGCCTCAATTCCATATTAATTTATTCAAAAATATTTATTGAGCATCTACTTGACTCTTGGATTATGTCAGCAAATGAAACAAAAGCCCTTGCCCTCATGGAGCTTCCCATGTGCCTGAGAAAGACAGGCAATAAACAGTAGACATAATAAGTGATTAAATTATATAGTATGTTAGAAGATGATAAGTTCTATAGGAAAAATACTTGTAAGGCAGTGTCAGGCAATTGGGAATCAGGGGTTAAGGTGTAGTTCTTAACTTGAAGTGTTCTAAGTCAGGGAAGGACTCACTGAGAAAGTACAAATTAACTAGTATGTTCATGAGAAAACAAACTCACTTCTTATTTTAAAATAAAATAAAGTGTATACTTGTATTATACTTAACACTAATAACTCAGAGAAGACTTAGGTTTTTTCATAAAACCAAGATTATTAAACCATTCTGATTTGCCAGAGACTTACCGTTATTATGTGAACTTAAATTCTTAAGATGTTTCTGAGTTAATAGTATCTGTAAAAAAGAATTTAAAAAAATAATACATTTACTATATTAAAACTACTTTTCTCATTTTCTGTGAATTTGGGACATATTAAGATTATGTAAGGATCCCAGTGCCAGATCCAGCATCCGAGAGCAGAGGTCCCCAACCCTCACATCACCACCTGAACCATCACTCGCATTACCTCCTGAACCACTCTCCCACTGTCGGTGGAAAAATTGTCTTCCACGAAACTGGCCCCTGGTGCCAAAACGTTAGGGACCGCTGTCTTAAAGGAACCATGTCCTGCAGCTTTGGGTGCCACCTGTTGTGCCAGGCGGATGCCACTGCACAAGAGGAGACACCATTTGAATTCTCTGTGAATGTTTGGAGGAGGAATGCCAGAGCTACCAGCTGAAAACTATCCAAACAAAAGATATATGTAGGCTGGGGACCCTGAATCACCTCCCCCAGGATGGACTTTCTGGTTCTCTTCTTCTTCTACCTGGCTTTGGTGCTGATTGGTGTTGTTACAATCTGCATCTGCTCAAAAACCCATTGCTTGAAAGGCCTGGTCAGAGGAGGAGCACAGATTCTTTTTCCTGTATGATTCCAGAATGCCTTTGGACAGCCATAGTGAGATTGCTTCATTACCACTTTCATACATGGAACCACACCTTCGTTATCCTGCATCTCATCTTGCAAGGGATAGTTTATGCCAAATACACCTGGGAAATATTTTGCCTTTGTCAAGAGCTGGAGTTCTCCTTGTATTACCTTTTTCTGCCTTATCTGCTGCTGGTTGTAAACCTGTTTTGTTTGTTTGTTTTTGCCCTAAGTTGTGTAACCAACCCTGGTACCATAACAAAAGCAAACGAATTACTATTTCTTCAAGTTTATGAATTCGATGAAGTGATGTTCCCAAAGAACGTGAAGCGCTCCACATGTGATTTAAGGAAACCAGCATGATCCAAGCACAGCAGCATGTATAACTGGTGTGTACATCAGTTTGACCATCACTGTGTGTGGGTGAACAACTGCATTGGGGCCTGGAACACCAGGTACTTCCTCTTCTTTCTCTTGATGGTGACAGCCTAAGCTGCCACCACGGCTGTGGAGAGCACTGTTTCTGGTCCAGTTGGTGGTGTCTGACTTGTACCTGGTGACTTAAGTTGATGACCTTGGACACTTGCAGGTTGTTGACACTGTCTTTCTTATTCAGCACCTGTTCCTGAACTTCCCAAGGATTGTCTTCTTGTTGGGGTTTGTTGTGGTGCTGAGCTTCCTCCTGGGAAGCTACCTGTGTTCTGTCTGTACTTAGCCGCCACAAGTGGTAGAGAGGTGACCAAGCCTGGTGCCAACATTGCTCCTAGATGGCCCGGCCCCCATCAGCAGAGCCCGAGGTTTACCACAACATTCCCTTCCATGGGCTTTGGAGTAACCTTCAAGAGATCTCTTACCTGCTGCTGCACATCATGAAGGAAAGAAGAAATAAGGATGGGAAGAGTGTGAACTTATGGCTTCAGTCTCACACCTCAACCCAGTCGAGGATAAACACAGAAATACAAAGACAAACTGGTCTCGATCTTAAAGAGTTATCCTCTTTCCCAGGGGGCACAAAATTCTGAATTGATGTGAGCTCACGAAAATATAGATGAACAGAAAAACAAACAAAAAAGACTAACCAATCAGTTTCTCTGTTGTTTCTCACACAACAGAGAATTCATCTGCATCATCTAGAAACATCATCAAATGGTTATGCTATAAAACCAAATTTCCAGTCACTGATGCAACCACTTAGGAATATATTGTTGACTATGGGAAAGTCAGAAAAAAAATCAGTAGACAGAGAAGAAAAACTAGAGAAACAGAGTAAGCAAAGCTAAAATTCTATCATTACTTGGAATTCACTCTGGAGGCCAAGAAAGGATGTGTCCAGGTTATATAAACATTAGTGAACTTCTCCAGAAATGCGGATTACTTGATACTTTGCCAAGACAGCCCACTTGGGCTTCTCAGTGTAACCTCCCAAACTGCCAAACTATAATTTTCTAAAAGGTAAAATTATGACTCTCAAACAAACATAAAATAAACATACGTCAAAGAATTTGTTTATTCAATTAATTAATGAGTGTACTAGTAAGAGATTTTGGAGAATATATATGGGCAAATAGGAATATTGAAGTGATTTTGTTAATAAACGCAAAACTGGTTAAAATTTTATAGGTCAATTAAATATAAATTTTACATTTAAAAGTTTTATCTCTATGAGACAATATGCCATTGCATTCCTTTTTTTTAATTTTTTTAATTGAAGTATGGTTGACATATAATATTATATTAGTTTCAGGTGTATAACATAATGATTTGACATTTATATACACTATGAATTGATCACCATGATAAGTCTAGTAACCATCTCTCACCATACAAAGTTATTAAAATATTATTGGCTATAATTCATATGCTGTACATTGTATCCCCTTGACATTTATTTTCTATCTGGAAGTTTTGTACCTCTTAATCCCCTGCACCTATTTGGTCCAAAGCCCCTCCCCCTCCTCTCTGGCAACCACCAGTTTATTCACTGTTTCTATGAGACTCTTTCATCATTTCTTTTTTTTTTTTTTTGCAGTACGCGGGCCTCTCACTGTTGTGGCCTCTCCTGTTGCAGAGCACAGGCTCCGGACGCGCAGGCTCAGGGACCATGGCTCATGGGCCTAGCTGCTCCATGGCATGTGGAATCTTCCCGGACAGGGGCACGAACCCGTGTCCCCTGCATCGGCAGGCGGACTCTCAATCACTGCGCCACCAGGGAAGCCCCTCTTCATTAGTTTTGTTTTTTAGAGTCTTTGCATTTCTATGGACAAGACTGTTTGCATTACTCTGGACTGGAAAAACATAGATTGTTATCGGTATTCTACAACTTAGTTTCTATCCCTAAACAGCTATGAAATAGATTAGTCAACCAGACAGTGAAATAATCAAATACAACCAAATAATCCATGGAGGATCAGCTAGAGAACACTAAGGACCAGTCCACTGAAAGAATACTTAGTGCTTTCTTTTTTCTCGATTTTCAAGTCTCATAATTGTTCTTGAAATTTAAAATAAGTAATGAAAAAAAGTTTCCAATATCAATTTATTAAGGCCTATATAATTAATTCTCTTTTTTTTCACACCACAACCCCCTACCCCCTGCCACTTTCCCCCCTTGGTGTCCATAAGTTTGTTCTCTACATCTGTGTCTCTATTTCTGAACAGCAAACTGGTTCATCTGTACCATTTTTCTAGGATCCACATATATGCGTTAATATATGATACTTGTTTTTCTCTTTCTGACTTATTTCACTCTGTATGACAATCTCTAGATCCATCCACGTCTCTACAAATGACCCAATTTCATTCCTTTTTATGGTTGAGTAATATTCCACTGTATATATGTACCACACCTTCTTTATTCATTCTTCTGTCATTGGACATTTAGGTTGCTTCCATGACCTGGCTATTGTAAATAGTGCTGCAATGAACATTGGGGTGCATGTGTCTTTTTGAATTATGGTTTTCTCTAGGTATATGCCTAATAATGGGATTGCTGGGTCATATGGTAATTCTCTTTTAAGTTTTTTAAAGAACCTCCATACTGTTCTCCATAGTGGCTGTATCAATTTACATTCCCACCAACAGTGCAAGAGGGTTCGCTTTTCTCCACACCCTCACCAGCATTTGTTGTTTGTAGATTTCTGATGATGCCCATTCTAACTGGTGTGAGGTCATACCTCACTGTAGTTTTGATTTGTATTTCCCTAATAATTAGTGATGTTGAGCAGCTTTTCATGTGCTTCTTGGCCACCTCTAAGTCTTCTTTGGAGAAATGTCTATTTAGGTCTTCTGCCCGTTTTTGGATTGGGTTGTTTGTTTTTTTGATATTGAGCTGCATGACCTGTTTAAATATTTTGGAGATTAATCCTTTGTCCATTGATTCATTTGCAAATATTTTCTCCCATTCTGAGGGTTGTCTTTCATCTTGTTTATAGTTTCCTTTGCTGTGCAAAAGCTTTTAAGCTTCATTAGGTCCCATTTGTATATTTTTGGTTTTATTTCCATTTCTCTAGGAGGTGGATCAAAAGAATCTTGCTGTGATTTATGTCACAGTGTCCTGCCTATGTTTTCCTCTAAGAGTTTTATAGTGTCTGTACTTGCATTTAGATCTTTAATCCTTTTTGAGTTTATTTTTGTGTATGCTGTTAGGGAGTGTTCTAATTTCATTCTTTTACATGTAGCTGTCCAGTTTTCGCAGCATCACTTATTGAAGAGACTGTCTTTTCTCCATTGTATATTCTTGCCTCTTTTATCAAGGATAAGGTGAACATATGTGCTTGGGTTTATCTCTGGGTTATCTACCCTGTTCCACTAATCTATATTTCTGTTTTTGTGTCAGTACCATACAGTCCTGATTACTGTAGCTTTGTAGTATAGTCTGAAGTCTGGGAACCTGATTCCTCCAGCTCAGTTTTTCTTTCTCAAGATTACTTTGGCCATTGGGGTCTTTTGTGTTTCCATACAAACAGTGAAAATTTTTGTTCTAGTTCTGTAAAAAATACCATTGGTAATTTGATAGGGATTGCATTGAATCTGTAGATTGCTTTGGGTAGGATAGTCATTTTCACAATATTGATTCTTCCAATCCAAGAACATGGTATATCTCTCAATCCATGGGTATCATCTTTAATTTTTTTCATCAGTGTCTTATAGTTTTCTGCATAAAGGTTTTTTGTCTCCCTAGGTAACTTTCTTCCTACGTATTTTATCCTTTGTGTAGCAATGGTAAATGGGAGTGTTTCCTTAATTTCTTTTCATCCTTAAAATATAGGAATGCAAGAGGTTTCTGTGCATTAATTTTGTATCCTGCAACTTTACCAAATTCATTGATTAGCTCTATGAATTCCTGGTGGCACCAGATTCCTGGTGGCATCTTTAGGATTTTTTATGTATAGTATCATGTCATCTACAAACATTGACAGTTTTACTTCTTCTTTTCCAATTTGAATTCCCTTTATTTTTTTTCTTCTCTGATTGCTGTGGCTAGGACTTCCAAAACTGTGTTGAATAACAGTGGCTAAACTGGACATCCTTGCCTTGTTCCTAATCTTAAAGGAAATGGTTTCAGTTTTCCACCATTGAGAGTGGTATTTGCTGTGGATTGGTCGTATATGGCCTTTATTATGTTGAGGTAGGTTCCCTCAATGCCCACTTTCTGGAGAGTTTTTATCATAAATGGGTGTTGAACTTTGTCAAACCTTTTTCTGCATCAATTAAGATGATCATATGGTTTTTATTTTTAATTTCTTAATATGGTGTATCACATTGATTGACATGCATGTATTGAAGAATCCTTGCACCCCTGGGATAAATCCCACTTGATCATGGTGTATGATCCTTTTAATGTGTTGTTGGATTCTGATTGCTAGTATTTTGTTGAGGATTTTCACATCTATATTCATCAGTGATATTGGTCTGTAATTTTTTTTAGTATCTTTGGTTTTGGTATCAGGGTGATGGTGACCTCATGGAATGAATTTGGGAATATGCCTTCCTCTGCAATTTTTTGGAAGACTTTGAGAAGGATGGGTGTTAGCTCTTCTCTAAATATTTGATAGAATTCATCTGTGAAGCTATCTGGTCCTGGACTTTTGTTTGTTGGAAGATTTTTAATCACAGTTTCAATTTCACTACTTGTGATTGGTCTGTTCTTATATTCTATTTCTTCCTGGTTTAGTCTTGGAAGGATATACCTTTCTAAGAATTAGTCCATTTCTTCCAGGTTGTCCATTCTATTGGCATAGAGTTGCTTGTAGTAGTCTCTTAGGATGCTTTGTATTTCTGTGGTGTCTGTTGTAACTTCTCCTTTTACATGTTTAATTTTATTTTTATTTAATTGTATTTATTTTATTATTTTTATTTTTACTTTATTTTTTTGTTTTGCGATACACAGGCCTCTCACTGTTGTGGCCTCTACCATTGCAGAGCACAGGCTCCAGACACGCAGGCTCAGCAGCCATGGCTCACGGGCCCAGCCACTCCATGGCATGTGGGATCTTCCCGGACCAGGGCACGAACCCGTGTCCCCTGTATTGGCAGGCGGACTCTCAACCACTGTGCCACCAGGGAAGCCCCATGTCTAATTTTATTGACTTGAGTCCTCTCCCTCTTTTTCTTGATGAGTCTGGTTAATGATTTATCAATTTTATTTATCATCTTCTCAAAGAACCCGCTTTTAGTTTTACTGATTTTGCTATTGTTTTCTTTATTTCTATTTCACTTATTTCTGCTCTTATCTTTATGATTTCTTTCCTTCTACTAACTGGGTTTTGTTTGTTCTTCTTTCTCTAGTTCCTTTATGTGTAAGGTTAGATTGTTTATTTGAGATTTTTCTTGTTTCTTGAGGTAGGCTTGTATTGCTATAATCTTCCCTCTTAGAATTGTTTTTGCTGCATCCCATAGGTTTTGGATCATTTTGTTTTCGTTTTAATTTGTCTCTAGACATTTTCTGATTTCCTCTTTGATTTCTTCAGTGATCTCTTGGTTATTTAGTAACATATTGTTTAGCCTCCATGCGCTTGTGTGTTTTACGTTTCTTTCCCCTGTAATTGATTTCTAGTTTCATAGCAATGTGGTCAGGAAAGATGCTTGATATGATTTCAATTTTCTTCTATTTACTGAGGCCTGCTTTATGACCCAGTATGTGATCTATCCTGGAGAATGTTACATGTGCCCTTGAGAAGAAAGTGTAATCTGCTGTTTTTGGATGTAACATCCTATAAATATCAATTAAATCTATCTGGTCGATTGTGTCATTTAAAGCTTGTGTTTCCTTAATAATTTTCTGTTTGGATGATCTGTCCATTCGTGTAAGTGAGGTGTTAAAATCCCCCACTATTATTGTGTTACTGTCGATTTCCTCTTTTATAGCTTTAGCAGTTGCCTTATGTACTGAGGTGCTCCTATGTTGGGTGGATAAATGTTTATAATTGTTATATCTTCTTCTAGGAATGTTCCCTTAGCATTATGTAGTGTCCTTCCTTGTCTTTTTTTTTTTTTTTCCCTAAGGTGACTTTTTTACATCTCTATTGGAGTATAATTGCTTTACACTGGTGTGTTAGTTTCTGCTTTATAACAAAGTGAATAAGCTATACATATACATATGTTCCCATATTTCTTCCCTCTTGCATCTCCCTCCCTCCCACCCTCCCTATCCCACCCCTCTAGGTGGTCACAAAGCACTGACTTGATCTCCCTGTGCTATGCGGCTGCTTCCCACTAGCTATCTATTTTACATTTGGGAGTGTATATATATACATGCCTATATACATGCCACTCTCTCACTTTGTCACAGCTTACCCTTCCCCCTCCCCATATCCTCAAGTCCATTCTCTAGTAGATCTGCATCTTTATTCCTGTCTTGCCCCTAAGTTATTCATGGCATTTTTTTCTTAAATTCCATATATATGTTTTAGCATACGGTATTTGTCTTTCTCTTTCTGACTTACTTCACTCTGTATGACAGACTCTAGGTCCATCCACCTCATTACAAAGAGCTCAATTTTGTTTCCTTTTATGGCTGAGTAATATTCCATTGTATATATGTGCCACATCTTCTTTATCCACTCATCCAATGATGGACACTTAAGTTCTTTCCATCTCTGGGCTATTGTAAATAGAGCTGCAATGAATATTTTCGTACATGACTCTTTTTGAATTATGGTTTTCTCAGGGTATATGCCCAGTAGTGGGATTGCTGGGTCATATGGTAGTTCTATTTGTAGTTTTTTAAGGAACCTCCATACTGTTCTCCATAGTGGCTGTACCATTTCACATTCCCACCAGCAGTGCAAGATTGTCCCCTTTTCTCCACATCCTCTCCAGCATTTATTGTTTCTAGATTTTTTGATGATGGCCATTCTGACTGGTGTGAGATGATATCTCATTGTAGTTTTGATTTGCATTTCTCTAATGATGAATGATGTTGAGCTTTCTTTAATGTGTTGGTTGGCAGTCTGTATATCTACTTTGGAGAAATGTCTATTTAGTTTTCTGCCCATTTTTGGATTGGGTTCTTTGTTTTTTTGTTATTGAGCTGCATGAGCTGCTTATAAATTTTGGAGATTAATCCTTTGTCAGTTGCTTCATTTGCAAACATTTTCTCCCATTCTGAGGGTAGTCTTTTGGTCTTGTTTGTGGTTTCCTTTGCTGCGTAAAAGCTTTGAAGCTTCATTAGGTCCCATTTGTTTATTTTTGTTTTTATTTCCATTTCTCTATGAGGTGGGTGAAAAAGGATCTTGCTGTGATTTATGTCATAGAGTGTTCTGCCTATGTTTTCCTCTAAGAGTTTGATAGTTTCTGGCCTTACATTTAGGTCTTTAATCCATTTTCAGCTTATTTTTGTGTATGGTGTTAGGGAGTGATTTAATCTCATACTTTTATATGTACCTGTCCAGTTTTCCCAGCACCATTTATTGAAGAGGCTGTCCTTTCTCCACTGCACATTCCTGCCTCCTTTATCAAAGATAAGGTGACCATATGTGTGTGGGTTTATCTCTGGGCTTTCTATCCTGTTCCATTGATCTTTCTGTTTTTGTGCCAGTACCATACTGTCTTGATTACTGTAGCTTTGTAGTATAGTCGGAAGTCAGGAAGCCTGATTCCTCCCGCTCCGTTTTTCATTCTCAAGAATGCTTTGGCTATTCAGGGTCCTTTGTGTTTCCATAAAAATTGTGAAATATTTTGTTCTAGTTTTGTGAAAAATGCCAGTGGCAATTTGATAGGGATTGCATTGGATCTGTAGATTGCTTTGGGTAATATAGTCATTTTCACAATGTTGATTCTTCCAATCCAAGAATATGGTATATATCTCCATCTATTTGTATCATCTTTAATTTCTTTCATCAGTGCCTTATGATTTTCTGCTTACAGGTCTTTTGTCTCCTTAGGTTTATTCCTAGATATTTTATTCTTTTTGTGGTAAATGGGAGTGTTTTCCTGATTTCACTTTCAGATTTTTCATCATTAGTGTATAGGAATGACAGAGATTTCTGTGCATTCGTTTTGTATCCTGCTACTTTACCAAATTCATTGTTTAGCTCTAGTAGTTTTCTGGTAGCATCTTTAGGATTCTCTATGTATACTATCATATCATCTGCA
Source organism: Phocoena sinus (assembly GCF_008692025.1). Classification (NCBI taxonomy): domain Eukaryota; kingdom Metazoa; phylum Chordata; class Mammalia; order Artiodactyla; family Phocoenidae; genus Phocoena; species Phocoena sinus. The sequence goes on from NC_045770.1 coordinate 30,676,304, forward strand.
AACAGTGACAGCTTTACTTCTTCTTTTCTGATTTGGATTCCTTTTATTTCCTTTTCTTCTCTGATTGCTGTGGCTAAAACTTCCAAAACAATGTTGAATAAGAATAGTGAGAGTGGGCAACCTTGTCTTGTTCCTGATCTTAGTGGAAATGCTTTCAGTTTTTCACCATTCAGGATGGTGTTGGCTGTGGGTTTGTCATATATGGCCTTTATTATGTTGAGGAAAAGTTCCCTCTATGCCTACTTTCTGCAGGGTTTTTATCATAAATGGGTGTTGAATTTTGTCAAAAGCTTTCTCTGCATCTATTGAAATCATCATATGGTTTTATTCCATCAATTTTTTAATATGGTGTATCACTTTGATTGATTTGCATATATTGAAGAATTCTTGCATTCCTGGAATAAACCCCACTTGATCATGATGTATGGTCCTTTTAATGTGCTGTTGGATTCTGTTTGCTAGTATTTTGTTGAGGATTTTTTCATCTATGTTCATCAGTGATATTGGCCAGTAGTTGTCTTTCTTTGTGACATCCTTGTCTGGTTTTGCTATCAAGGTGATTGTGGCCTCATAGAATGAGTTTGGGAGTGTTCCTCCCTCTGATATATTTTGGAAGAGTTTGAGAAGGATAGGTGTTAGCTCTTCTCCAAATGTTTGATAGAATTCGCCTGTGGAGCCATCTGGTCCTGGGCTTTCGTTTGTTGGAAGATTTTTAATCACAGTTTCAATTTCAGTGCTTGTGATTGGTCTGTTCATATTTTCTATTTCTTCCTGATTCAGTTTTGGCAGGTTGTGCATTTTTAAGAATTTGTCCATTTCTTCCAGGTTGTCCATTTTATTCGCATAGAGTTGCTTGTAGTAATCTCTCATGATCTTTTGTATTTCTGCACTGTCAGTTGTTACTTCTCTTTTTTCATTTCTAATTCTGTTGATTTGAGTCTTCTCCCTTTTTTTCTTGATGAGTCTGGCTAATGGTTTATCAATTTTGTTAATCTTCTCAAAGAACCAGCTTTTAGTTTTATTGATCTTTGCTATTGTTTCCTTCATTTCTTTATCATTTATTTCTGATCTGATTTTCATGATTTCTTTCCTTCTGCTAACTTTGGGGGTTTTTTGTTCTTCTTTCTCTAATTGCTTTAGGTGCAAGGTTAGGTTGTTTATTCGAGATGTTTTCTGTTTCTTAAGGTAGGATTGTATTGCTATAAACTTCCCTCTTAGAACTGCTTTTGCTGCATCCCATAGGTTTTGGGTCATCGTGTTTTCATTGTCATTTGTTTCTAGGTATTTTTTTATTTCCTTTTTGATTTCTTCAGTAATCACTTCGTTATTAAGTAGTGTATTGTTTAGCCTCCATATGTTTGTATTTTTTACAGATCTTTTCCTGTAATTGATATCTAGTCTCATAGCATTCTGGTCAGAAAAGATACTTGAAACAATTTAAATTTTCTTAAATTTACCAAGGCTTGATTTGTGACCCAGGGTATGATCGATCCTGGAGAATGTTCCATGAGCACTTGAGAAAAATGTATATTCTGTTGTTTTTTGATGGACTGTCCTATAAATATCAATTAAGTCCATCTTGTTTAATGTACCATTTAAAGCTTGTGTTTCCTTATTTATTTTCATTTTGGATGATCTGTCCATTGGTGAAAGTGGGGTATTAAAGTCCCCTAATATGAATGTGTTACTGTCGATTTCCCCTTTTATGGCTGTTAGTATTTGCCTTATGTATTGAAGTGCTCCTATGTTGGGTGCATAAATATTAACGATTGTTATATCTTCTTCTTGGATCAATCCCTTGATCATTATGTAGTGTCCTTCTTTGTCTCTTCTAATAGTCTTTATTTTAAAGTCTATTTTGTCTGATATGAGAATTGCTACTCCAGCTTTCTTTTGGTTTCCATTTGCATGGAATATCTTTTTCCATCCCCTTACTTTCAGTCTGTATGTGTCTCTATGTCTGAAGCGGGTCTCTTGTAGACAGCATATATATGGGTCTTGTTTTAGTATCCATTCAGCCAATCTGTGTCTTTGGGTGGGAGCATTTAGTCCATTTACATTTAAGGTAATTATCGATATGTATGTTCCTATTCCCATTTTCTTAATTGTTTTGGGTTCGTTATTGTAGGTCTTTTCCTTCTCTTGTGTTTCTTGCCTAGAGAATATCCTTTAGCATTTGTTGTAAAGCTGGTTTGGTGGTGCTGAACTCTCTCAGCTTTTGCTTGTCTATAAAGGTTTTGTTTTCTCTATCAAATCTGAATGAGATCCTTTCCGGGTAGAGTCATCTTGGTTTTAGGTTCTTCCCTTTCATCACTTTAAATATATCATGCCACTCCCTTCTGGCTTGTAGAGTTTCTGCTGAGAAATCAGCTGTTAACCTTATGGGAGTTCCCTGGTATGTTATTTGTCATTTTTCCCTTGTTGCTTTCAATAATTTTTCTTTGTCTTTAATTTTTGTCAGTTTGATTACTATATGTCTCAGTGTGTTTCTGCTTGGCTTTATCCTGCCTGGGACTCTCTGCACTTCCTGGACTTGGGTGGTTATTTCCTTTCCCATGTTAGGGAATTTTTCAACTATAATCTCTTCAAATATTTTCTCGAGTCCTTTCTCTCTCTCTTCTCCTTCTGAGACCCCTATAATGCAAATATTGTTGCATTTAATGTTGTCCCAGAGGTGTCTTAGGGTGTCCTCATTTCTTTTTATTCTTTTTTCTTTATTCTTTTCCATGGCAGTGCATTCCACCATTCTGTCTTCCAGGTCACTTATCCATTCTTCTGCCTCAGTTATTCTGGTATTGATTCCTTCTAGTGTATTTTTCATTTTAGTTATTGTATTGTTCATTTCTGTTTGTTTGTGTTTGTTCTGTAATTCTTGTAGGTCTTTGTTAAACATTTCTTGCATCTTCTAGATCTTTGTCTCCATTCTTTTTCCAAGGTCCTGGATCATCTTCACTATCATTATTCTGAATTCTTTTTCTGGAAGTTTGCCTATCTCCACTTCATTTAGTTGTTTTTCTTGGGTTTTATCTTGTTCCTTCATCTGGTACATAGCCTTCTGCCTTTTCATCTTGTCTATCTTTCTGTGAATGTTGTTTTTGTTTCACAGGCTGCTGGATTGTAGTTCTTCTTGCTTCTGCTGTCTGCCCTCTGGTGGATGAGGCTATCTGTAATTAATTCTTTTTTCAGCTGGATTTTGAGCCTGCAGTGTGCTTTCATATATCTATCTGGGCTAAGAAAATCTATACAGGTACATTATAAGCATTCCATTAGGGTTAGCCATAATTTGAATGTTATTTCTAATATTAGTTCCTAATATTATGGTGGAAATTTGAATTTATTTTTTTTCCTTTTGAAGTAATTTTTACAAATAAAATCAACATAAATAAAGTTCAAATTAAATACAAGACAGCTTTCTAGGTCAAAACACTGCTTTATCCTTCCATCTTGCCAGACACTATTCTTCAGAAAGTTGGTTACTGGGTAGAGCTACTGAAAGATGGAATATTTGAGAAAGGACACTTCCTGGAGCGGGACTTTTGAAGACAGCTGATGTGGCCTCTGGAAGTTCACTGAGCACCTAAAGGAGTGCTTGGCATCTGCTCCTTCAGAGCTGGGAAAATGCAGGCAGGTCCAGAGCCTCCAGGCAGGAACTAGCAATTATTCCCTTGTCTATATTTACCCAGCAACCAGGCTTTCAACCCACACTTGACAGGTATTTGGAGATATGTCTCTTGCTGAAGCAGTACAATGCCAGTATAATTGGCCAAATAAGAATTTTTCCATGCATAAGATACCCTTGGAATCTGAAGCTTTTACTCTTGAAATTTCAGCTTCTTGCAAGCACAGACTGTCCAAGGTCATGGCTTCATTATTTTGCTAAGGGAAAAACTGGGTGCAGTGGCATTGTGAGGATGGTGTGCATGAGAGGAGCACTTGAGCACTAGATCCTGGTAGCCACTGGGCATCTGCATTATAGCGTGGCTTACCAATCAATGTCCTTCACCAGTGTCAAGGTTCTGCTGGATTTTTAAACTACCTATCATATGCTCTATACTCCAGGGAGTAGAAGAATATAAACATATAAGACATTCTCTTTGCCATCAAAGAATATTTATTTTCATTAGACAGACAAGATGGAGTTAATAAGATGGCCAACAACACCCAAGATAACATGACTAAGAGCTGAAGGAGTTCTATAAGAAAATGCCAGAAAGTCAAGGGACCTGTGAGTAGTTACAGAGGAGCGAGGTTTTGAATCCCATCCTGAAAAAATATATAGAATTGGGGCAGATGAGAAAGGAAGGGAGGGTGGGGGAGGATTCCAGCAAAAGGGGAAGTTGGAATAGGAAGATAGTACCAGTTAAAGGAACTAATTTAGAATGTGTATGGTGTAGAGGGCAGAAAAAAAAAAAGCCTTTGGTGGCAGAGTTAATAAAAAGCAAAATTTTTCATAGGAGAATAGAGGAAAATAGCATTGAGTGACTTCGTGTTATGCCAGACATTTTTACATCATTAGTCCACATAATCTTTTTTTTAAGATAAATCTACATGAAGAAAAATCACTATCATCCCCATTTCACAGGTGAATATGCAAATGAGACTCAAGGAGTAAAGTAACTTGACCAGCTGGGATTTACAGCCAAGTCTTCTGACTCTCAACTTTTCTGATGATAGGCAGTACTTTTTCTAATTGCACCTCATGGAGAAGGCAAGACTTGAGCTAGTCCCCTAAAAACAGGTACGTATTTGAAGTACTAGTTATTAAACTACTGAGTGGCAGGAACGCATTGCCTAGCGTCTAGTAGATGCTAAATAAATATTCATTAGATGAGTGAATAAATTAATAAATACATAAGCAGAGAACACATTCTGGGAACGGAAATGGTTTAAAAAGACAATAAGGAGAAATTATATAACTTTTTATGAGAATTATGAGTTCAGACTTATATTAGGCTATGTTATGAAAGATCCAGGAGATCAAGCTGAAGAACTGGACTTTATTCAATGAAGAATGCAGGTTGCAAAACGGAATTTTTTTTAATGGAGCAACAGAGGAAACGGGGTATTTTAAATAATGGTTGTTGGTTTGTTACTGAGTCCAAGCTCGTTCTGCTTGCTGCACGACAGGCCAGTAAAGCGGGAGATGAGGTGTTGAGGCAAGGAATACAGCTTTATTTGGAAAGCCCGCAGACCAAGAAAATGGCAGACTAGTATCTCCAAAAAACCATCTTGTCGGGATTTGATGTCAATTCCTTTTATAGAACAGAGACGGGCAGATGAAGAAGGAAAGTAAAAAAGGCATAAGATTTGCAACTGTCCCCTAGAATGGCCAGCCTCGGGAAGGGGATGTGTTAATTTCTTCTTTCTTGCAGCCATCCACAGGTGGACAGGGTCAGGATGCTTCCCTGAGCAAAGGCACGTTGGTTTAACATTCAGGCAAAGGGGAAGTGTTCCCCTGAGGCAGGCCATTATGTATAGACAGTATCCTTTTAGTGAACAAAAGCAGTGGAAAGCAAAGGTTAAAGTAAAAGAAACAGATCCAACATGTAGTCAGATTTGGTTCTTCCCTGTTACAGGTTCACAACCTCAGGAGTTCCCTGGGTGAAAATTGAAACTGGCTCCCACACACGGAAAGCAAAGAGAGACTGAAGAAAGGAAGATCACTCCAGACTGGTAGGTGGCAGATTTGATAAGCAAGGGAACTTACATACGAGGCTTGTCTTGGGCGACCGCAAGGTGAGTAGATCTCTGCACCTGCCCCCAGAACCTTGTTTATACAGAGGTCTTAACTGGGTTCAGTCAAACTCACATATCCAGTCCACGTGATCTCAACAGCACAGGCTCTCTCAAGGCTGCATCCTTGAAAATGGCTCCAGCATTGGGAGCAGTGGGCAGAACATACATTCCAGGGACAGGGGAGGAGTGAGGATCCTCTGATTGCCCAGGTCCAGTTCACGGGTCAACCAGCAGTCATGTCCTCTCATGACCTCCTCCAACAATGGTTTAAACTAAGTTACCATTGCATTGACTGAGAGGAACAATTGTTTATGTACCTTACGTAAATATCATGGACTTTTATATCTAGAGGAGGAGAAGGACAAGGAGGACAAGAAGAAGAAAAGAAAGAAGGAGGAGGGGGAAGAGAAGGAGGAGGAGAAAGAGGATGATGAGAAAGAGGAGGAGGAGAAGGAAGGTGGGGAGGAAGAAAAAGAGGAAGAGAAGCAACAGCATGAGACAAACCACTTGCTTCTCTTTGGAAGATATTATTACAGACATACTCAACAGATGTAAAATTACTCTGAGAAATTGCTTATATAAGCTTATAAATGCTTACCCTCAAGTTCTGTATGCATGTCATCAGACTGGTAGCAAGCAGATCCCAGACCGGCATTGCCCTGTGGAGCACATTTTGGGTAGCCCTGGTCCATAGAATGGAGCCATTCAAAATGATGTGCCTTAAATTCAAACTTTTTATCATATCAACAATGTCATTCAACAAGTTTTCAAACTAAAAGTCATCTGCAAAGTATGTCATAATATATGTTTATATTTATGAGATATCGAAAAACATTACAGAGGAGATACAAAGGAAGAGGGAAAGTGGTAGGAAGAGAAGTAGAATGAGCCAACAATTTCATACTTACACCAAAATGTATTTCAACAAGGCTTTATTCATAAAACATTACAACCAAGTGTGAAAATTCTACTGAGGAGAGAATAAGAGAACATTGAGTATAATCTCACCAAGTAAGAGTTTGATGAGAGTTTAGTTTTTACACAAGTAATAATGTCCTCAATGGTGAAAATTGTCAAGCATTTCAATGTGACATTTGTCACACCGAGAAACTCTGCTAGTGGCCTAGCATCATGGGACTTACTCTTGTCTATTTGAGGAAGTCAGCCAATTCCAAGTCAATTTCAAGTCAACCCAAGATGTAACTATTCTTCTAATAACAGAGCCCCAAATTCCAAAACATGACCATGTGACTAACCTAACCACAGAATGCCAAAAACTTCAAGCCAGTAAGGCTCAGGAATTTAAGTACCAAAGAGTACCAAACCACAGCATTATTAATAAAATATAAAATAGTCCTCAAGTTATACTTAGGTTGTATTTCAAAACTTTGTTAGTTGGCTGTTTAGAACTTGGAACATATTTCCCAAGACAGTGATCTTTTAAACTAACAAAAGACTATATAACTTTGAGTAGAATGGTTGGTTCATAATCTATGTATATATTCAGCTTTAATATATAATATATACCAAAAAATTATCTTCAAGAGGGGTTGTCCTAATGTACACTCCAGCCAGCAGTGTGTGAGTTCCAGTGAATAATCTTTTTATTTTTTTTTTTTGCTGTACGCGGGCCTCTCACTGTTGTGGCCTCTCACTGTTGTGGCCTCTCCCGTTGCGGAGCACAGGCTCCGGACGCGCAGGCTCAGTGGCCATGGCTCACGGGCCTAGCCGCTCTGCAGCATGTGGGATCTTCCCGGACTGGGACATGAACCCGTGTTCCCTGCATCGGCAGGCGGACTCTCAACCACTGCGTCACCAGGGAAGCCCGGCTCTGGTGATTTCTAAAAGAAAGAAAAAAGTCACAGCTGAAGAACCTTTTGGTTTTAACACTCCCAAGTAAATTAACTCACAGGCCAGGAACATGGCAGCGAGGCTGCAGAGGCAGGGAGGAAATTAGGGTAGGTATTCATGAACTTTGTATATAATTCTCCCAGCTCATCATGAAATTTGTGGCTTTTGTTTAAGCATGCTAATGTACCTCTATCCCTCTAGTGCCTGATGCATGCCTCGTGTAAGAATACTGCCTCGTGGGGCTTCCCTGGAGGCACAGTTGTTGGGGGTCCGCCTGCCGATGCAGGGGACACGGGTTCGTGCCCCGGTCCGGGAGGATCCCACATGCCGCGGAGCAGCTGGGCCCGTGAGCCATGGCCGCTGAGCTTGCGTGTCCGGAGCCTGTGCTCCGCAACGGGAGAGGCCACAAGAGTAAGGGGCCCGCGTACCACAAAAAATAATAATAATAATAAAAATTAAAAAAAAATACTGCCTCGTTTCTTATATTGCACCCTAGTTTATTATATTACACGTACATATTAAAACACTGACCAAAGTGAGGCCATTTATAAAATTTGCCATCTGCAGCCCTCAGATTCATCAAATGAGGGATAGAAGTTACAAGAACAATTCCAATAGGTCTTCTGCACACTTTGGAAATTTGTGGCAAGGAGCTAATATTTTACCTAAATTAACAGGTAAAATAAACTTGATCTAGCATTTAGATACGCTAACCACCCAAAAGTTAGATGTCACAGGTTAGTTTCCCTGGGAAGCAGATTAACTTGCAAAATGTTTAGTAGAAAGTACCCTTGGGATCCACACCTATGGGCCTGTGGAAGGAAGGAGATGGAAACAGGATGGGGTGGGGAGTAACGGATGTACAAGGTAAGCTTAACAACAGTCTCAGCTGACCCCATGGGGAGTTCTGTAGTTATAAGGATCCTTCAGCATTGTCCCAACTTGGGGGGTCAACACAGCCAGATCTTTATGCCCTGATATGTACTAGACATTTCATGTGGGCCACCCCTCAAAGAGTGTGTGTTTGGGCAAGGTGGCGCCATAGCTGGGATGATCTCTGAAGGGGCTTGTGATTCACGGTCACGACTGACAACCCTCTCAGCTGTCAGGGTACTGAGTCCTTCACTGATGGGGCATCTGGAAAGCTCATCAAATGTCCACCCTCTAGGATGTCTGTGTGTCCAAGACTATAGCAGGTAATATAGAGAAGATAGATGCATAAAATATTTAAGATATGGGTCTCTCCCTTGCGTAGAGAGTAGAAGAGACTATGTAACATGCCCATTCAAGAGGAAGTAGGGCATATTTGAGTCAGTTCAGACACTTGGGAGTTGTGTGAGCATAACTCTTCTATGGCTCAAATTTTTACTTGGAAATTGTAGGTAACAACTGTATTAGTTTTCTGCTGCTGTAACAAATTATACAAATTTAGCAACGTAAGACAACACACATTTATTATCTCACAGTTATCTAGGTCAAAAGCCCAGGTGGGCTTGGCTGGATTCTGGGCTCCGGATCCCACCAGGTGGAAATCAAACTGTCCACAAGCCTGCATTCCTTTCTAAAAGCTCTAAGGGAGAATGCATTCCTGCTCATTCAGGATATGGGCAGAATTCAGATTCTTACAGTTGTAGGACTAGGGTCTTCTTTCCTTTGCTGTCATTTGAGGGCTGCTCCCAGGTTCTAGACACCAGATATATTCCTTGGCATGTGGCCCCGCTTACTCTATCTTCAAAGATACTAACAGTGGGTCAAGTCCCTTTCATGCTGTGGATCTCTCCTGCATCTTCTTCTGTCACATCTCTGATTGCCTTTAGTGTCTTCTTTTTCCACTTTTAAGGGCTCATGTTATTAGACTGGGCCCAGCCAAATAATCCAGGATAACCCCTCTTTTTTAAGGTCCATCACCTTAATTTGCAAAATTCCTTTTGCCATGTAACATATTCATAGGTTCCAGGGATTAGGGTGGGGACGTCTTTGGGAGCCATTATTCTGCCTATCACAATGACTCATAATGATGTGTGAGGAGATACTTTTAAATGTCTGTATATCTGACACAGAGTAAACCCTCAGCAAACGAGGCTCACACCGGGAGTTTGGAAAAGAGCTTGATTAATAAGCACTGGAATCATCAGTAAAGCTTCATAGAGATGGGGGCTGAGTCCTGAGGGATAAAGAGAATTTGGATAAAGGAAAGGCTGGAGAAAAAGGCCATGATGTTCTGAGAATAATATAAAGAAAAGAACAAATGCAGCAAGTTCTCATAGCAAGAGGCAAGATTTAAAGGCAAATAGTCCTGAATTCAAATGCTTACTTTGCTTGTAATAAGATCTGTTATCTTAAGCAATTTAATAAACCTCTCTGGGCCTCAGTTTTCCCTTTTTAAAAAATTGTTGTTGTCTATGGACAACATTCTAGGACAAAAGCAAGACATTTTAGCATCCTCTCTTTGCTCCTTCAGTTTCACTGATTACAAAAAACCCACATTGTCTCTACGACCACATTTATAGCTATTCTGGGGGGATAAACAAATTCATCTCTAACCTACTTGTCTCACTGCAAAATACTGAGGTGAATAGCTCCTCAGGTTTCATAAGCAGACGAGGAGAAGGGCTAGAGAAGCAGTTTTCAAACTTCCTCAATGCTTCAACCCATCAGTGGAAATTTTGGTGAGTGTATTTCCAATATATGAACAATATGTATATTCACCAAATATATACATTCATCCATATGTGTTCATACATTAGAAATACATATTATACACATGTGATATTAACATATACATTTGTGTTAATATAAATAAGCCTAAATCATGTTTTATTTTAACTTTAGATAAAATAATTATTAACAAAAGTGTTAAGAGATTCCTTTTACGTTACAATTGATTATCATGCATAATTCTTAAAGTGCCTTTGAATAGAGATCACCTTGAGTTTAGTTCAGAATGCCACAGTGTGTTCATTCCGACAAGTCTGTCCCTGCCACACTTGCACTGTCTTCGTAACCTCAGAGAGCATCCTTCTTTTTTGACTTGTGCAAAGAACCATCCCAACAAGTACCTAAAAAAGGTATGTTTGGTCTCACGGTAAAAGATTGAACTGGGGTGGCTTCTACTTAATGTTGCATTAAGAAGTATGCAGATCAAGAGGAAATTTTCAAACAGCCTAAAACTGTTACCGATCAAGAATTCAGTGAAACTTGTTCAGGAAAGTTCTGGAGATTAAGAAGGAATGTAAAGTGTGCATTTTACATGGGACAACTGCATGTGACTGAGGTGTCAGGGTCCCAGTCCTCAGGAACTGCCAGGTGGCCTCATCACTATAGGGAAAAGAGCTCTTGGGAGCCTCCACCTGTGCTTTTTTCCTCCAAGAGGAGTGTTCTGACAGCTCAAGCTTCTTCTCTGCGGGAAAGACTGCCTCTTGCCTCTGTTGCTTCTGATTGCCCTCTGTCCTCATGGATTATGCCTCTGACTTCAATATTAAGATCAACCCTCCCTACACACAAGGAATTCTTACTCCTCCACAGCCTAAAATTTTAAAAATTGCCTCACACACGTGGAAGCAACCTCTGTCCATTGACAGAGGAATAGATAAAGAAGATGTGTTACATATATACAGTGGAATATTACTCAGCCATAAAAAAGAATGAAATAATGCCATTTGCAGCAACATGGATGGACCTAGAGATTATCATATTAAGTGAGGTAAGTCACATAGAGAAAGACAAATATCATATGATATCACTTATATGTGGAATATTAAAAATGATACAAATGAACTTAGTTTCAAAACAGAAATAGACTCAGACATAGAAAAAACTTGCGGTTACCAAAGGGGAGGGGACGAAGGGAAAAATTGGGAGTTTTGGATTAAAATATACACATTACTATATGTAAAATAGATAAACAACAAGGATCTACTGTATAGCATAGGGAACTATACGCAATACTTTGTAATAACCTATAATGGAAGAGAATGTAAATAAAGAATATATATATTTTTATATCTATCTATACAACTGAACCACTTTGCTGTACACCTGAAACTAACACAACATTGTGAATCAACTATATGTATTTCAATAAAACTTTTAAAAAGAAGTGAGATTTGGATTCACATATATACACTATTGATACTATGTGTAAAATAGATAACTAATGAGAACCTACTGTATAGCTCAGGGAACTCTACTCAGTGTTCTCTGGTGACCTAAATGGGAAGGAAATCCAAAAAAGAGGCGATATATGTATACCTACAGCAGATTCACTTTGCTGTAAAGTAGAAACTAATACAGTGTAAAGCAACTATACTCCAATAAAAATTATTTTAAAAATAAGAAATGAAAAAAAATTGCCTCATGCATACCTTCCCTCTCCATCACAATACTAGTGAATAGGGTTAGATTTGTAGAACCTTGTTAGAGAAATTTAGATTTAATGTTTCTTGAAATGAATCACTGAGGATTTTGTTCTGAGAACTTAAAAGACTTTAGGAAGATGGTCTTGTCAGCTGGATTGGAAAAGCATAGGATATGGTGGCTGGGAATGATTGGGAGTGGGGAGAAGCGCTCAGAGTTGTACTAACCAATAATCTAACCGTGGTGTGAGGAGACGCTCGCATGGGTCCCCTACTTATGTCTTTGTATGGACTGATAAAAGAGAAAGTTTAATCAGGTGTTTACAATATTTATGATAGTTATTTGCAGTGCACATTGGATGAGCACACTGCTATATGCTATATAAAAAAGGAAAATTAAAATTTGATCATAAATGTGTTCTTTCAGAACTTTCTCTTTTTTGTATTATAATCTACTCTGGGCATTACAAAGGAGAAGTTCAAGTGAAATTAAATTATTAAGTAATACGTTATTAAGGAAGTCAGGTGCTGGGGGGATTCTGGCACATAGTTGAAAACTAACTATGTTCTGGTTTTTGTGCTGCTACCAATTGACTGTGTGATTTTTGGCACAACACTTAGATCTGTAGTTTCCTCAGCTTAAAAAAAAAGTATTCAATAATACAAATTCCAAGAAGCTTCTTGATCTAGAAAAGAATATGATTGTAGAAAAATTAAAAATGCTGAATTGGGGAAATTTTCCTTCTTTCTTCTCTTTTTCAAGCATCGTGTATCATTGTTCAACCACAGTTGATTTTTCTTCAACCGTGGTTGAAGAAATATATAAGTAATATATAAGTAATATATATATACTTATATATTATTAATCTATAGCATATGTGATCCTATTTTCAAGTGTTTTTAAGAGGAAGTAGCATATAATTAAATAGTCACTATATGACATTTTAACAGTAACTCAACATAAATAGAACCAACATTTAATAATAATCATTATTTCTTCATAAAAACACAAAATGATCAAAATGACATTTTCCTCTGGAAGTTGTACTGTTGCAATATTGTAAAAGAGCTAAGAGATTTCCAAGGTAAGAAACCTAAGTGCCATGTTGATAATTTGAGGAAGTCCATGCATATGATACATATAGAGGATTCCTCAGTTATCTGCTCTGATGGATAGAAGCATTAGCACAGAGAACCTAAAAACAATTATGTTACATCTAACTCTGAACTAAGCTTACAAAATTATGCGTAAATGTGACTGTGTCTAATGTCTTGAGGATTAACAATACTTCAAATTAAATAATGAAATTTCAATTCAGGAGACACAGGAAGTGTCCAGTTTCACCATCAACGAGTGCTTTAAAGAGAATGAAAATTATCACCTCTTCTTCCAAGCAAAGAAATAGCTTAAAACTGACTAACCTATTTCTTCAAGTTTACTTTCTGTATACAATTAATACTTTGATTTAAATAATACTTTTGGTGGATTGGAGTAAGCTTGGAATCAGAAGACCTGTATTTATATATTGGCACCTACTTTTACTAGCTATGTGACATTGAGCGAGGCCACACATCCTTGAACTTCAATGTGATCATCTGGGACATGAGATTAATAATAGAGTTATATCTACCTGTGTTCTTCAAATGAGTATGAATAAGACACAACAAAATAATTAATGTGGAATTACTTTGTAAAGTAAGCTTATAATGATTTGATGAATTATTATAGATAAAATAAATTGTAACAATATAAATATTATAACAAGCAACTACATACTTCATGCAAACTTTCTGAACTAAACCGAATTTTAAAATGACTCTACTTTCAAGTATAATATGATTTATCTGAAAAGACATATAAACAAGAAGACTTAGCATTCTTCCACTAACACCATGTGAGCTTGTATAAATCTCTAAAGCTCCCTAGAGTTGTTTCCTCAATTGATGACGGATGGAGGATAGATAGTGCTGGGAGGAGTATAATTTTAAATATGGTGGTCATGGAATGCCTCCCTGAGAAACTGACATTTTAGCAAAGACCTGAGAGAGGGAATGGAGGGAGACATGTAGGTATTTGGGGGAAAGTGCTCCAAGGAAAGGCACAATAAAACTCTGTGTTGGAAGCACGCGTTGAGTGTGAAGAACACCAAGGAGGACAGTGTGATTAATGAATGAGGCCTGAAAAGAGAAGGATAAGTTAGGTCTGAAGAAAAAAATGGTGGCCAGATCACGCAGGTCTGTTGGCCACTGTAAGGAGGATGGTGTGAAACCACTGTAGAGTTTAGGGTTCAAGGGTGACATTATCCAATCTGACCTAGCTGCTATGTTCAGAACAGACCATAGGAGGGAGGCAAGTGCTGAATCAGAGACACCAAAAGTAGAGTATTGTATTTACCCAGGAAACAGATCAAGGCCACCTGGAGGAGTTGGCCTTGGGAGAGGAATAATTAGATTATTTATACATTTTGAAGGTATAATTAACAGTATTGATTGATGGATCGAATATGTATGAGAAAAAGAGAAAAGTCACTTGGGAAGGGGCAGTGACTCCAAGTTGCTTAAGCAACTGGAAGAAGAAGTTGACGTTAAATGAGATCGGGAAATGTACAGAAAGTTCAGGTTTGGAGGAGCTGGTATCAAGAGTCCAACTCAGGATGTATTAAATTTGAGATGTCTATTAACTTTGCAAGTGAGGATGTCCAAGAGCAGTTGAATAGAATCTTAAGTTCAGGGGAAAGAACATTTGAACATCATCAACATACAGATAATATTTAAAGCCATAAGAGTGGGTGATATCACCTTGGGAATGAGTGTTGTTACAGAAGAGAAGGGATCTAAGAACCAAACCCCGGTGAACCCCAGTGGAGAGATGAGAAGAGTCAACAATGGGAGCTAGAAGAAACAACCAAGGGGAATAGGAGAACTGAGAGGGAAGCTTCCAGAAGCCAAGTGAAGAAAGTATTTCAAGGAAAGAGTCATCCACAACCCAATCAAAAAATGGACAGATGACCTAAATAGGCATTTCTCCAAAGAAGACATACAGATGGCCAATAGGCACTTGAAAAGATGCTCAACATCGCTAATAATCAGAGAAATGCAAATAAAGACTGCAATGAGGTATCACCTCACACTAATCAGAATGGCCATCATTAAAAAGTCTACAGACAGTAAAAGCTGGAGAGTGTGTGGAGAAAAGGGAACCCTCCTACACTGTTGGTAGGAATGTAAAATGGTGCAGCCACTATTGAGAACAGTACAGAGGTTCTTTCAAAAACTAAAAATAGAACTACTATATGATCCAACAATCCCACTCCTGAGCATATATTTGGAGAAAACTGTAATTCAAAGAGATACATGCACCCCAATGTTCATAGTAGCACTATTTACAATAGCCAAGACAGGGAAGCAACATAAATGTCCACCGATAGATGAATGGATGAAGAAGATGTAGTATACATATATATGTGAATACTACATGGCTATGAAAAAGAATAAAATAGTGCCATTTGCAGGAAGATGGATGGACGTAGAGATTATCATACTAAATGAAGTAAGTCAGACAAAGACAAATATCATATGATATTACTTATATGTGGAATCTAAAATATGATACAAATGAACTTATTTACAAAACAGAACCAGACTCACAGATATAGAAAACAAACTATGGTTACCAAAGGGGAAAGCGGGGTAGGGATAAATTACGAGGATGGGATTAACATATATACTGTTGTATATAAAATAACTAACTAACAAGGACCTATTGTTTAGCACAGGGAACTATATTCAATATCTTGTAAAAACCTATATGGAAAAGAATATGTATATGTATAACTGAATCACTTTGCTGTGTACCAGAAAGTAACCCAACACTGTAAATCAACTATACTTCAATGAAAAAAATTTTTTTCAAAGCTATGAAGAAATTAACTAAGAGAAAGACTGAGAGTTTACCAATGATTTTAGCACAATGGAAATCATTCATAATCTTGAGAAGGACTACTTTTTGTTTATTGTGGAGACCTTTTGGAGTAGATTCAAGACAGAACTGGAAGAGAGAGAGGGGACAGAATGAGTAAAAGAGACTTCTTTCAAGGAATTCTGATACATAGGGAAGCAGAGAAATCAGGTAATAGTTGGAGATTATTTAAAGAAGGATTGAAAAAAGATATTACAGTATGTTTGCATGATTTTGGTAATGGGCTGGTTGAGACAGAGAAATATTGCATACAGAAGAGAGACAGAGTCTAACTGCTGAAGTGAAAGGGACTGAGACCCAGTGTACAAGTATTAGCATAGAGGATCATGGTTAGTTCATTCCTAGTAGCATGAAAGAAGAGAGCATACTCATGTGCAGATAGAACAGGTTAGTTGATGTGGTGGCAGCAGGACAGAGGAGCTCACTACGGATTATTCTCGGGTACAACCAAGGACCTGCATAGCTGAAGTAGAATGGAAGTTCTCTGAAAGAGAGGTCAGGGTTTTGTAAATTTAATCCATGGACATTTATCATGAGTTATGACAGGAGTGTTAGAAAAACTTATACGACACACAGGAGTGCTGTAAAGACATATATGATACAATCTTAAAGCAATAAATAAGAGTAATAAGTAATATAATCTAATGATATGAGCATTATGCTGGGGGAGTTTTAAGGAAGACAGAAGGAAAATGATCTGGAAGTGACAACTAGGAGAAAGAAGGACAGACAACATTTCTACATCTAGGTCCAGCAACAGAAGAGGTATGAGAAACAAGCCAGCTGCCCCTTGAGGGCACGTATGCCCTAAATTTGTTATTGATATTTTTATCTCAACAGATATTTATTGGAATGCCAACTACCTTCAGGTCAATAAATGAGGACTTCATAAATAAGGGCTTTAGAATCGTTTGAGCCTGCCATTTATTTTAATGTTTCACCCCATTCATATGTATTGGAATCCAGCATGTTTTAGAGGAGATGGGCACTCACATGTCTATGTTCTAGCCAATTTCCAACTCGGAAAACAATATTGTGCCTCCCTACATATCTTCCTGCTACTTCAATGGACAAAAACTGTTCTCTGCTTCCTCTCTGGCACTCAGCAGAAAGAACGCTGCCTGCGTGTTTCCAGAGCAGGAGGCTCTAATCAAATGGTGCTTTATATTGCCTCCTAATGGGGACGCAGCCTCTTCAAAGTGCTTTCAGAGTCTGTAGAGGAAAAGTACCCAACAGACATAAAACCTGCTAGGAACTTAATCATGCACCCTAAGCAGCAGATCACTCAGATATAATAGGCTAGAGATTTCATTTAATTTTGTTTTGTTGGTCACATATAAACATCCCTGTACGCCCACATGTTCTCTCCTATAGACTTACAAATCGTGTTTTCTTGAATTTGTTCTTTTTCAATTCAAACAATCATAAGGATTCTCCTTTGAGAAGAGT
The DNA here is from genome assembly GCF_008692025.1 of Phocoena sinus. Classification (NCBI taxonomy): domain Eukaryota; kingdom Metazoa; phylum Chordata; class Mammalia; order Artiodactyla; family Phocoenidae; genus Phocoena; species Phocoena sinus. Next base: position 30,693,674 of record NC_045770.1, read on the forward strand.
CTTTCGCTCCAACAGTTCAATTCAATTCATCCACATGCTTATTATGAGCAAGATCTCAGGTCCTAGTGGGAAAAGGAATGAAAAGGTGAATGAATTCTGGTCCCTGCAGGCCAAAGGCTTGCTGTGAAGGAGGAAGTTTGGCTCACGTTGCTTCCCTAACCTTTTGGCTGAGTGAGAACAGAATATTGTCTCAAGCTTCCTCACATCAACACTCCCCTGGGGTAGTGCCTGGAAAGAGGGATTATTAAGAGGCACCACAGATGCTTCCTGTGCACATTAAGCCATCCTAATAAAACATCTGTATTTCTTATCTGGATCTTCCCTTTATTAAGGGCTAAGGGATTCTATATTCCCCAATTTCTTCCTGCTTCAACGTTTTAGCATGTATATACTAAAACACATTTCATTTCATGTAACTACTTTGCCAAAGTTCTATCTCTCCCCTTGTTTATTCTAAAATAAACTTTGCAATCTTTAGCTAGGAATACAAAGTATTCTAGAATCTGCCTGCAACCCATCCTCTGACTGTAGGTGGGGACACAGTCCCCTTTCATGGAATAAACAGTTTGTTGGAGTTAGAGACCTCATTCCAAATCACAGCTCTTCCTGTGAATCAGTCTTGGTGGTGTGTTGTGTGGTATAATAACATGAATTCAAAGCCATGGCTGAGCAAACGTCAACATCCTCATCTGTAAACTGGGACAACTACAGGCCACCTCATAAAAAATGTGAATGTAAATAAGATAACGTAAACCTTTGTTTCAGTTCCTGGCACTTAATAAGCATTAAAAAATAATAATAGCTATGATTACCATATCATTCTGTTTATTCTATTTCTTTATGTTCCAGACAAGTGGACTACTAGTGACCCAGAGGTTCATGCTTATTCCCATCTTGGGAATCATATGTAATCAAGTGTACATCAACTGTAAATGGGGTCTGTCCCTACCTTCTATCAAAGTCAACTGCTCTGTGTAAGCTGAGCTCAAATGCCCTCCCTTGCAGGGCTTCCCAGACCATCTCACAGCCAAGGATGATCACTGTTCCCTCCTCTCTGCACAGTTGTTTCTTTCCTACTTGGCAATGATCACATATTTGTATGCATTGAAATTACTATTATAAAAATGTGATTTTTCCTTCTTTGCCTTCAAACTATTTATAATAACGTGCAATTATTTTATCTTGTGTATGTTCTTAATGCTTCACCCCACTGCCATCTTCCAGACTACTTCCTCCATAAGAGTAGGGGTCACCAGCTCTTGTGCTCAGCACTGTGAGATCCATATCCTGACTGAGTGCCTGTTACATAATTACACCTGGCACTCAATAGATATTTGATTAATAAATTTCATATCTTAAGGCAGGAATCATGTTATGTTTTGTATCCCTTACAAAACTACCACAGAGTAAAGTATGTGACAAGCAAATTCACTTCTCCTGATGAATGCCTACTCCAGTATAGAACAGAAATGCCAAAGAAAACAATCTGCGGTTAACAAGACAGTTGTTTCACTAGAGACACTGTGTCAGTTTCCTAGGGATGATGTAACAACGTTCCACAGCTGGTGGCTTAAACACCAGCAATTCATTGGTACAGTTCTGCAGGCTAGAAGCCCAAAATCAAAATGCTGGCAGGGTCGGTTCCTTCTGAGGGCTGTGAGAGAAAACTGTTCCGTGTCCCTCCTGCAGCTTCTGTTGGTGATAAGGATTGGCATCCTTGGCATGTGGAAGCATCACCCTAACCTTGGCCTTCTTCTTCATAAGACATTTTCCCTCTGTGAACGTCTATGACCAATTTCCCCTTTTCATAGGGACTCTAGTCATATTGGATTATGGCCCACTCTAATGGCCTCATGATTTCCTCTGTAAAGACCCCCTCTCCAAAGAAGGTCACATCTGAGGTACTGGGGGTTAAAACTTCAATGTATAAAATTTGGGGAAACATATTCAACCTAAAACAGGCACATATAAATTGGGCTGGAGCATAGAAGTGACACATTTCTAGACTTAGTCCCACCAAGAAAGATTTGAGGTGGCTTATAACAGATTCACAAAGTACTACAGAATGAAAAATAAACAAGAATATAGGGAAGATGTACTAAATAAGCATACTTCCCTAACATGTTATGGGCCATAAAATGGTTAAACAATAACAATTCTAAACTATTTCAGCCAAAGGAAGATATTCTGTGCACATTTCTGTCCAATTGAAGGAACATTTTCATTTGAGATCTCCATGAACAATACACTCTTTTTGGGAGGAGAAGTGCATTTTAAATGGTGCAGGCAGTGGTCAACCCACACAGGGAGAAACAGAGACAGAGGTGGGAAATAGAGGGACACTGCACATATACACCTGGATATGTACAGTGAATTCTGAACACTAAGGATGTACATATATATGGTTAATTTCTTTTCAGTACAAAGAATCATCTGAATGCAGAAGAACAGAATATGAAGACGTATAGAAGAGCATTTGCAGAATTCAGGCCATGCAAAAGAGAAGAATTCTTTAATTGTATTTCAAAGTTCTCAGTTATAGAACTCCTCCATATTTTGGGCTGGGACAATGTTACCTTACTCTTGCTGTCAAAATTTTAGAACCCAGAATGTACAAACCCGAAGCTATAATAGTGATGATGATGATGATTTTGGAGGTGTCCTATCTGCTGAAATATGAGCTAGCACAAACATCTGTCCCACTTGCTTATTAATCCAAATTACTTTTCTGTGTGCAGAGTTTTAATTGAACGATAGAGTTGATCTGGGATGACAAAGTCCAGAGTGTTTTTGTCAGTATAACTTACCTCATGTTTATGTAAAGTCAATAACGAAAATGGAAAGGGAAAAAAGTGTTTATGACCTCAATTCTTTTCAATTGAAAGGAGGTACAGAAAGAAACTTAAAAAATGAGAAAACTACTCTGGCCTCTTAAGAATCTTGGCTTCATACCTCTAAAGAAGTTATGCTTCCTCTCCTCCCTGCTTCTCATTTCACCCCATTATATAGCACCATGTTCCCCTGGGGCTTCTGAATGAAGGGCATGACTCAGCTGTGTTATGTATCTATGATAGTAAATACACTGGTCTTGCAATGCCCAGGCAGCTTTCTAGTGAAAGTAAGACATTCAGATGCTTAGGCTTGACAAAAAATAGTAATAATAAAGGCAGACTTCTCCTACTGAGTTACTCGGCTTAGCTGTAAAAATTGTCTGAAATACTTCCCACTTATGCCTAAATACAAAACACACTAATGATTGCCGTAGATGATTTTATTTTATATTTTATTCTGTAACCAAACTGAATATTATCATATATATCTAGTGTGTTGCTTACTTCACATTTCATTTAGTTTCAACTGCCCATGTAAACCATTTATCACAATCCCAGGCACATAGCAAATAAGCAATAACTGTTAGTTATTATTACATTATTTCTTTTATTTAAAAATATTGTTATCCTTACTATGTGTTGTTTTATTTACTCAAAGATGATTCCAGAATTTTTACAGCAGCTGTTGCAGCTTGTTAAGAAAAGTAATTAAGAATGAAAGTACTATGAATAATTTTGTAGCAGTTTCAATAATTTTAAAAGCTAAATAGTTACAAAGTAAGAGGACTTTACATTGTTCTATTATCATTTCTTTTAAACCACAGCTCTTGATTCCTGGTCTAGTGCTCTTTGTATTAAACAGCAAAATCCAGTTGAATTATATGAGTAGTATATGATAACAAGAAAATAATGTGCTTAGTATCCAGATAGAAACCCAGATGGAATTGGGCAGCTTTCCCAAGATCAGGAAGAAGAGTATCTAAGAGACACAGGGATGATCATCTAAACGGAAGCTCAGCTGTAGATGGATATTTTGGCAATCGATGGGGGGAACCCTGGTTCTTCTGGAATCTGAAACTATGCTGCAATTCTCACTCTGTCCTTGTCTAGAGACTAAATCTGCTCCCTCACTATTAGCAGTAGCTGGAAAATCCCTACAACACTGTAAAAACTAAATAATATATATATTTTTTATGGGCAGAAGGGTAAAGGATTTTTTTCTTTTTTTGCGGTACGCGGGCCTCTCACTGTTGTGGCCTCTCCTGTTGCGGAGCACAGGCTCCGGACGCGCAGGCTCAGCGGCCATGGCTCACGGGCCCAGCCGCTCTGCGGCATGTGGGATCTTCCCGCACCGGGGCACGAACCCATGTCCCCTGCATCAGCAGGCGGACTCTCAACCACTGCGACACCAGGGAAGCCCAAGGATTATTTTTATAGAAAAACTCCTGGTTTCCACTTCATATCAACTTTCTTGTGACTGGGCTTTCCAAAGAGGGCCCTCCTTACTGGCTTGCCATTTAGGAATAAGCCATTCCCCTACTCATTTATGTCTGAGATCTGGAAGCGTTCCTTAACCTATCAATTCAGCTAGGACAAAGGTGGAGTTTTAAAATCTAATTTGTACTATAACACATTTCTAAAGGAGAATTTTTTTAAAAAGCTGGAGCAAAAAGACATAAAGAAAAAAATTCTAATACAAATTCAAACTCCACAATGTGTTTCGACTGGTTGGCATAATTCTTGATTCTTTCTGGAGAATGTCACCTTGAAACCCTCACTCTCAGGTCTTCATCACCCCCCACTCCCCCCACCCCCACCCCCGCCCACAACTCCCTCCTCTCCTTTGATTTACTTGCTGTGAAGGAGAAGAGCTGGAACAGAAGAACAGATCAAGTTCCTCATCGGAGTGGACAAGAAACAGTGAACTGAATTACAAAACCTGCATTAATATCACTTCACATAATCATGTCAGAGTCACAGGTGGATGAGCCAATTCTGAGGAACAGCTGGATTTTCCTGCCACTTCTGAAGGGTAAAAAGGTCTTTCTCCTCCAAAGCCATTCTAGCTAGCAAACTTATATCAAAAAAAAGAACTTTTTTGCATACTGTTGGCCAGTGGCTTAAAATACATCTTGCTTAGTTCAGTTCTTGGCAGAAGAAAGAGTTTCTTAACCAAGACATAGTACATATTGGAAATGGACACAGTCATAGTATAGACATTTCTGAAGAAAATTACAAAGTATTCTAGTGCAAGAGGGCATTGAGTACCCTAATATAAACCAGAAGAGTGTGAAATAGCTCACAAACAACCTCGTCTAAGCCCTCAAATGGTTGCTTAACAAGCTACTGCTCCAACAACAACAAAGTCCTCATAAACCTAAATAACTTGCATTAGAGATATCGTTGGCAAGAGATCCTTGCCTGATACCCACTGGACTTGCGATAAAATCCAAAACCCTGAACCTATAAATGAGAAGTGTTAAATTAATTAAAGCAGGAAACCATTAGATAGTGTGGCCCTAATGCCATGGTAGCCCATGTAACCAAACCCAAATCTAACCCTATAAATGCCTTAATGTTATGTAATCAAAATGCTCAACACAGCCAATCACAAACAGAAAACAAAGCTTTAAACTATACCCAATCAATAATTTTCTTACTTTTCTCCTGATTTTTCTCTAGAAAAGCCCCTCCCTGTGCTCCTGTCAGTGGAGCATTCCTAACAACTTCTGGTTTGATGTTGCCAAATTCCATTCCATTTTTGCTCTTATAAACTTTTAAAAAATTTAATATACCTGAGTTTATCTTTTAATGGTTCTGGTTTCAGACTGCGGAACCAAAGGAGACTCCCTCCAGCCTCCACCTAAACACCCAGGAGCAAGAAGCAACCAAGCAGATGTACCTGCTGAGCCCTTGAATTCCCTGCTTTCTCGATGCCTCTGGAGATGGTGGCTACATCCCTCTTGGATCCTAGCTCTGCAGCATTTACATTATTAGCTTCCAGAATTTATTCGTGCATTTCTTTTTCCAGACTGGGTCGGGAAACTGGCCAGAGTCAGACTGGGTTTGACTTACTGGACTGGGTCTGGGCTTGGACTGGGCCTGACTTAAGCCTCGGGTAAATAAAATTTTGTCCTAAGGCTGAACAAGCAAGTTAACCTTACCAACAAATATTTTGAATTCAGTGACCACAGTGGAGAAATTTTAACTTCGATAAACTTATCTATATATGAGGTAACCTAGAGAAAATAAGGTCTCAGCCAAGCACTCACCATAAAGGGTATAGGGAAAATTATTTTTCCTCTGCTACAGTTCCTGGTGACCAAGATGGGACCTGCTGGGACACCCCACTCGTTCCAGAGCCTGCAAATGGGATCCTGGGCAAAATGGCAGAAGCCAGCAAAGGCTGAGAATTCCTACCAAAGTCAGTTCTCTCAGATCTCTATCTGTGGTGCTTGGTAGAGAGAGGAAGGTAAATTTCATGCTGTTCCTTCCTTTCCAAATTCAGATTCCCAGGCCAAAAAAAAAAGGAAGAATTAGATCTTTCACTTGTGACTCATGAATTTGCTTTCAGGTACTCATTGGTTGTCTGCGCTTTCTCTCCAAGGAATAGCTATTACCTTCTTGTCTGTTTTGTTTTGTGTCCTGAGAACTTGGCTTGACAATTGTCAGGTTGTGGACCCCTAATATATGACTAGAGATAAATGTGGATTACATCCTATTAGAGGCTAGATATGGCTGAACAGAAACGTGCATTGTACCATATTTGCAGTTAGGGTCCTACCACTATTGCCAGCTCTCAGGATAATTGTCTAATCCATTTTTTCCTTTGCCGATCTGCACAAGTGGCTCTGGATATTGAGAGGATAGTATCTTTTGCATCCCTTTAGACCATTGGGAATGAAGAGGACATTGAAAAAGGTGATTAGAGGGCTAAAGACACCTGAAGCACTTAAGTTGGTGACAATCTTTCTTCCAATGTCCTGGCTCTTTGCAATAATAGCAGAAATTAGGAGGGCTTTGATTTTGCTTGGGAACCTTCATTAGCTGGAGTTGAAAATTAAGAATTCTAGCAGTCTTTCTTTTAGATGACTCATCTAGAGTGCAAGTGAGCTGATTTGCCAAATTAACTAAATCTGGAGTGGACATAGTTTCTCATTCCACCCTGGTCCTTTTAACTGAAAAAGAAAGACACCAGTTCAAAATGTTGACAAGCATAGAGTTAAAGGCTACCCAAATAGATTCAACATCTGAAGGAAGATGAGAATTTTCTTTGAAAAAAATCTGAAGTTGATTATGATAGCCATGAAAAGGTTCATCAGATTTTTGTGTGCTAGCCTGAATTTCGTTCCAATCAATAGGCTTAAGAAAAGCTGCTGTAAGTGCTGGGCAGAGTTCTACAGCGAGTGTTCTAGCCTCTTGCCAAAAGTTAGGAGTCTGTTTTTTTAAATCCCTTTCAGGGAGTTCCCATTGGGCAAGTTTCATCCAATGTTTGGCCTGACTCTCACCAACAAGCATGTAAACTAACTGATATAGATCTGAAAAACCAGGCTGGGAAGTCTGATAACTATGTTGAATTCTTCAGCAAACCTCTGGGGTGGGGGTCATCCTTAGTTACTTTAGGAAACTCTTTAACTGTGGCTCACAATTTGGCCTTAGTCCAGGGAACATAAAAAACTTGAGGTTTGTTTGTATCACCAGAAGACTTAACATTAAAGGGGCAGGTTCTGATAGGTTCAGAGGAGGAGAGAGTGTGGAAAGTTTTAGGAAAAAAGGGAAGTTTGGTGAGAGAATTGGAATGGAGAAGCAGAGGTTATAGGGGAGGTAGAGGCAGTGCAGAGCAGAAGGAGAAAGATGGCGCTGGAGGTGGGGCCTGAGCACAAGGATGGCTCCCATGCATCTGGATAAAAAGACTTAGGATGTTGGGGGAGAAAAAGAGCAGCCTCAGAAGCCATTTTGTCTTTCGTTAATTGTTTGTTTGCCTCAGTTATTTAAAAATTGTATTTTTCAGAGAAGAAATTTTAGACTTCTGATAACACTTGAAAGCCTCAAAATACCAATTGAAATAAGTATCCCATTCAGTTTTGACAATTTTAAAGCCATGGCTGTCCAACACAATTTTAAGAAAAGTAAGTTTGGGGAGTTCAAAAAGTTCCCCGTAATGGGCATCAGTGTTCTAAATTACTTTTGGTTAAGTAGGTCCATTTAGATAGAAATGTGCATGAGGAGGGACTGTGGTTTTCATTTATAAAACCAGCTGGAGTTTCTGAAAAGAGAGGGCATGCTCAAAACTTTTAGATAACTTGGATGCCATTTCTTAGAGGTTTTACTCTAGAGAAAAGCAAAGAAAAATCCTAAACTGCACAATTTCAATAGGTACAGGCTGGTTCCAAAGGAATCTGACCAAAGGCTTAGCAGCACATTTCCAATAGAAACAGCCCAATTTCAAAAGAGTCAGGTCAAAGTGCCAAATGAGTATTCAGAAAAAAGATAAAGCCTTTAACAGAAAGGATAAAACCTTCAAAAAAAAAAAAATCAGGTCCCGTGAATAAAGCCTGGAAAGTTTTAAGATGCAAAAGGAGCACAGCTCCAGGGTCTGCAAGAAACCAGTGAGCTCAGTGGGGTCTGTGGGTACCAGCACCAAAGAATACCCCCAATAACCAGCCTCAGAGTTATTGGGGGGTCTTCTCTGGATCCTACTCTCTGACACCAAGTAATGTTGACCTACACAATAAAACAGCCAGTTATTTTACCAGCAGAATGAGTTTATTTGAGAACAGAAAAAAAAATGCAATTTGGGACATACAATTTATGGTGGTGAACCACAGGCAAGTCTGGAGGACAAAGGAGAGGAAAGTTCTTTGCTAGGAAAGGGAGAAGTGAAGGAGTTGTTATAAACAGAGAGTCCTATTATAGGAACTGGAAGTTTTCATTGGCTAAGCTGTGACAGTTTCTCATTGGCTGGTCTGTGTCCAAGCAAGGAAAAATTCTTTCTTCTTCCTGCTGGGCAGTAAAGTAGTAACCTTCTTCCTGTTGGAGACGTAAAGGTAAGTTTCTTCCTGTTGGGTCTGCAACTGACATTAAGTGGTAGGGCATGAGAGCTCCCCCTTCTGGCCTCCCAACTCCATTCTAAATGAGGTTTCTGTTTATTAATTTTCCTAAAGAAAATTGAAGGTAACGTAGTTGAATGGATAGGTCAGCTTCATTGTCGTTTAGGTTGCAACCCATTCTTTGAGGAATTGAAAACAACTGTATTTTTCTTACAGATCAAGTCTTTACAAGAACAGAAATGCAGCTCTAGAAACAATTAAAAGCTCACCTATCTTTTTACCAATCGCCAAACATCCCCTATTCATCTCAAAAGACTTGTAAGTATTGTAAAATTCTGGATTTAGGATCAAAAGTCCTTCTTGAAGAAACTTGCATTCATTCCCTGTATCTTCGAGACATAAATGTTCTACCTGTTCTTCTGTAGGAACTGAGGGCCATCTCTTTGATACAGAAACTTCAGAGAGGTAATTCTTATCAGAGGAAAAAGAAAAAAGAAAAGAAAAAAAAAAGGAGGAAAGCCTATTTGGAAACTAAGCAAATGAAGAAATGGAAAATCTTAACACTCTCCACAAATATTAATAAAAAGTTTGTGCCGTCTGAGCTGGTAAACTTAACTTATGCATCTGCCAGAAACACAATTTGGATCCAACCACTCTTTTCTAAACTTATGGGTTTTGTATTATTATACTATTACAAAAAGCTGGCTTCGCCCCCTGGTGGGAGTCAGCCAAATTGCACAACCAAGTCAAAGATCAGGAGAAGCAAGGATGTATTACTTGCAGCAAGTAAGGAGTGGACCTGGGATCTTTCCCACAGCAGTGTCTCCCTGCACAGCATCATGGGGGAAGTTTTAAGCTAAGTGTACATACATTCTCATGAGGGGGTTTGAGCAGAGGAGAATTCAGTATAGAATTAGGGCAAAGTTCGACAGAGTCCAAGCTCTAGTTGATTGAATTCACAAAGGGTCAACAATCATCATTCCTTAGGTTCTGCCTGATCTGGTGGTTGAGTGCTCAAGGGCGTCCGAATTCTGTGAAACAGCTCGAAAATGTTCTTCAGGTTAATCTTTACCATTGTGGAACTGGGAGTCTTTACAACTGATTTATTAACTTTGTTATTGTTACTTCTCTTGCCTGATAACAGTCATCTGTTCCTGAATTATTTTGTTCTTTTAAGATCATTAATTACCGAGACCTCTTCAAGAACAAGCATTGTGGCCAGGCTAAGATCACAACATAGCTTAGGCCAAAAAAATAGCTTTTCTTATGTCAAGAAACCCATGTCTGGTTCTCTTTCTCCAGGGACCCCTACCCTATCTGCTTCTTGGTAAAATTTTAGAACCATAAGTTCTCTGTTTTTGCCTCTCTGTATGTTTATGTATGTCTATGTATGTATCAGTGTGTGGTAGTTTTCTACTTCCAATGGTATTGACAAAGTTAAATTTTAAAGTATTCTATTTAGTTGGCTTAAAGACAAAACATTTCTATACATCACGTATACTCTCAGAAATATAGAAACTAACCCAAATGCTTTTCAGAATTAAAGATGATTCCTACACTTGAGTTAGTCTAATGTGGAAGAAAATCTCTCAATAGTAATTTCATGTCCTTTATGCTGTAACAGATATGTAGATGGAGTACTATGGCAACACAGAAGTTGAAAACATCTTCTTGGCAAAATCCAGAGAAAGTGAACTGCAGAGGTGATATTTGAGAAAAACCTTAATATACAACTAGAACATTTCCAGAAAGTTAAGTGGTAATGGACATTTGAGGCACAAGACAGATTTTATAAAAGCCTAATGCCACAAAACAGCCAAGAATGTTTCAGAAACCATTTGAAATTTTATGTAACAAGTTTTTATGATAGATGATGGGATTAGAGAATGGGAGAGTAGAGGTGAAGGAGAGATAGGTTGAAGAGCTTAAATATTCAGGATTCAGTGTTTCAAGTAAAATAAACTAAAATTAGTTTAAGCAAAAGGGAGAATGGACAAAGGGGTAGGGGTTTATTACAAGGACACAAGAATATCTCATAGAACCCAAGGGTAGGAATGACACTGGGTGTCAAGAAACCCTGGAATCAAGATCAAGGTCAGGAATTAAGGGAGTACTCCATTTCTAATACTATCTCTGCTCCTCTCTGGACACGTGCTTTATTATACTTTCTAGTTAATCCCAGTTCTCTGTGAATGTATCCATGTGGTAGGCAGAAGCTGACTGGTCGCATATGTAACACTTCCAGCCACTTCAAACTACAATTCAATACCTCAGCAAAGTATACCGTCTGCTAAATGGAATCCGGTATCTTTTCTTCATTCAACTAACTGTACCCAGAGGCATGAGGTTTTCAAGGTAGATGTCCACTACAAGAATAGATGAGTATAAGGTCCTGGGAAAATGTGCATATCCTAATGAAAACAATTCAACTTTATTTTGAAAGGTAAATAGAGTAAAGGCAAAGATTTTCAAGCAAGAGTCAGATATGATCACATTTATTTTTTAGCAGGACCCTAGTGGTGGTTGGATATGACTAAAAGAGAGAACAGCAACCAGGTTTACTTTGTTTACTATTGTATCTGCTGCACCTGGCATAGTTCCTGATGCATAGGAGACTCAATAAATATTTCCTTGGTAAATGGATAAAGAATGCCTTAGGCTTTTATCCTGAACAACAATGGAGAATGGTGTCATTTATTCAGATAGGGCAGTTAGGGAAGCTGGGTGGAGGTGGGGGTGAGGCTGGAGAGTGGACAGTAAATGTGTTGGGGGTGGTAGTGAAGTGACTTTTATGTATCAACTTGACTGGGTTAACGGATGCCCAGAGAGCTGGTAGAACATTATTTCTGGGTGTATCTGTGAGGGTGTCTCTGGAAGAGATTAACATCTGATTCAGTAAACTAAATAAAGAAGATTCACCCTTACCAACGTGATTGGGGTCCTAACAGGACAAACAGGTGAAGGAAAGATGAGATTCCTCTCTCTCTTCTTCAGCTGGGTCGTTCATCTTTTCCTGAACTCAGACATCAGAGGAAGTGGTTCTTGTGCCTTCAGACTTGAAGGCTTACACGAGAGACACACCCCTACCACGCCCCTTCTCGGGCCTTTGGTTGAGGACTGAATTATACCATCAGCTCTCCTAGCTCTCCAGCTTCCAGGCAGCAGACTGTGGGACTTCTTGGTCTCCATAACCATGTGAGTCAGTTCCTATAATAAATCTTCTCTTTTGTATATCTCTATACAGCCTATCAGTTCTGTTTCTCTGTAGAACCCTGACTAATACTGGTGGGCCTGATAGACTCTCAGGTGGAGATTTCAATTAAGCAATTGGATGTTTAATTCTGGATCCCAGGAGTGAAGTCTAGGCTGACAAAAAACATGACAAAATGGAGGATTCTATCAAGATCCGTGATATTAGTGACACTGACTTCTGTGACAAATCTATAGCATTAAACAAAATAGAAGTCTATTTTTCACATCTATAAAATCCAGTGAGCACTCTTGATTGCTGGTTACTCCTCCAAGTAATGATGCAGAAATGGATGCTCTTTCCATCTTGAGGCAATACCGCCCCCTAGAGCCTCTGATCTCTCTCCTAGGTCTTGTGTATTCAGCCAAATGATTGAAGTGAAGAGAGAGGATTATGTAGGAAGTATTTAAAGGCTAGGCTTGGCGGTGGTATATATCACTTCCTCCTATATTTTATTAACTCTTACACAGTAATGTGGACCTACCTAACTTCAAGGGAGACTGAGAACTTCTGGCCTAGCTGTATGCCTAGGAAACAGGAAATGTGTTTGGTGAGCAGTTTCTACCAGAGCATGGATCATACTTAGAGTTTGAAATCACCTCAAGAGATGCTATAGAAAGAAGAGAGCACAGGGCCAAAGGCAGAGCCTTGAGACAGTCCAACATTTAAAGGGCTGGTAAAGGAGAAGCTGGCAAAGGAGACTGAGAAGGAATGCCAGTTTGAGAGAAGTGATGTCATCTGGTCTGGAAGAGAAAGTGTTAATTGGGGAACTAGCATTTCACTTTACTAAACTATTTGAGGATCTGTATTGTAACATTTAAAAAATTGTTTCAAATATCCTTAAGGGCAGGTTTTTTACAGAAAAAAAACCTATTTAGAATTTTACTTTAATTTTTAAAATCTATATTTGATTGATTGAAGTTTGAAATTTAAAAAAGAACTTGTTCTTTCTTAACTTTAGTTTCAGTATATATATCTTATTCAATTAATAAATCAAGTAAATTTTAACAATAACCCTGGGACCTTTCATAATTTTAGTCTTATTTTACACAGTTAATTAAATACTATCAAACTTTTTTTTTTTTTTTTTTTTTTTTTTTGCGGAAAGCGGGCCTCTCACTGTTGTGGCCTCTCCCGTTGCGGAGCACAGGCTCCAGACGCGCAGGCTCAGCGGCCATAGCTCACGGGCGCAGCCGCTCTGCGGCATGTGAGATCCTCCAGGATCGGGGCACGAACCCGTGTCCCCTGCATCAGCAGGTGGCCTCTCAACCACTGCGCCACCAGGGAAGCCCACTATCAAACATTTTAAACAGCATTTATACATTTAATGTATTCTGTTAATTTTTAAGCAATTCAATCACCTGACAAACCTTATCAAGTACTTAAAATTAATTCTTATAAGTCTAAAAAATTTAATTTATAATTATGGGGAATATTAACTTCTTTTACATATTTCAGTAAAACTGCATATAAATATAGTAAGTAATTTCAATTTAAAACCCAAAAGATTAACTGAATTACTCCATTATATAGCTTATATTAGAATCAAGTCTAATCGAATAGGCCAAATTCTCTTAAATATCACACAGCACAGTTTTGAAATAATAATTAATGGAATAATAAATAATTAATTTGATTACCTAAACATTTCTATGTTTAAATTTAAATATTCTAGAAGTAAAAATATGCTTTCTCACAAAGGAAGTATTTGTGCCATCGCAAAGAGTCTTCAAGGATACTCTCTTACATGTTTGGCATATTTACCTGAGATACTGACCAGAGATACTATGCCTGTGATGCCCTATTTGTAGTCACTATATCAATTCACTTAATAGTCTTGTAGGTCTAATAACCAATAGAGATTACATGCTTGGGTTTAGATTTGACTTAATTTTTCTTATCACAAGACTCTGCAACCTCACTCAGGTGGTTACATCACTGGATTTAATTTTCTTTTGGTTCTTATGTTATTTAAAATTCTTCCTACATAGGTCTAAAGAACTCTGATCTTAATGGAAACCTACACTTTGGTCAGGTTTTTCCCATTTGGTAGAAACAGATTTCCGTATGGGTGTAGATAACTCATGGCTATACAGTGCCAAGGTGGAGTCCATCTCACTAATAAAAGAGAGAGAGGGAGAGAGGGAGACAGAGACAGACAGACAGACAGAGAGAGACAGGGAGAGAGAGAGAAATAGAGAGAGAAAATGAGGAGCAAAGAGAATTGACCACTGTCTTGCTAACTTTGAGAAGAGCCTTTTCTGTGGAGTTGGTAGAGACTATAAAAGGGGTAAAACTGAACAATTTACCTTTAATTGTGTATGTGAGCACCTGAGGTAGATTTAAAATCAAATATGTCTGATTTCAAACCCATGACTTTGAAAATATGTACTTTGGCATATTTGTATGTGTGAATGTGTCTTTTCAATAATATTTTTTGTGAATATTTTCAAAGTGAATACTCTCAATGAATCTAAGATACCACATGTTAAAAACTAAATTTTTGTTAATGTATTGTTTTGGTTATACTTGGGGCCTTTTAGCATCCTTTAGTTTTAGAATTGTCATCTAGTTTTTTTGTTCTTTGTTTTAATGGTGGAAAGAATATTTAATGTATCTGACCTTTTAACAGATCTTTAAGTGTTCCAAACAACACTGCTCTCTATTCTGCACAGTATTATCTGTAGACACAATGTGATGCAGCATATGTCTAGAACTTATTCCTCTTGCAGAATGAGAATTTTACAGCCCTTCATTAGCAACTCCCTAGCAACCACCATGCTATTCTATGCTTCTACAAGTTTGACTACTTTAGGTACTTCATATAGGTTGAAGCATGCAGTATTTCCCTGCTGTGACTGCCTATTTCACTTAGCATAATGTCCTCAAGTTTCATCAATGTTGTCACATGTTGCAGGATTCCCTTTTTTTTAAGGCTGAATAGTATTATATGTTATGTATACCTACTTTATTTAAAAAAACTCCTTTCATTGGTTGATGGACATTTAGGTTGCTTCTACATCTTATCTTATGTGAATATGGCTGCAATTAATATGGAAGTACTAATATCTCTTCGAGTCCTGCTTTCAATCCTTCTGGATAAATATCCAGAAGTGGGACGGCTGGATCACAAGGTAGTTCTTTCTAAATTTTTGAGGATCCTTCGTGCTGTTTTCCATTGTGGCTGCACCATTTTGTGCTCCCAACAATAGTGTAAAAGACTTCCAATCATTTAGAAAACAAACAAAACCAAAATCCCAAAAAACAGAGTTTTTAGTTTCTAGCTTAAACAATGAAACATCCCACCAGTCAACACTCCTCCCATCTCCCAATAAAATTTCATTTAATTGAATCTTTAGTTTACCATTCTCCATATGTTCTCAAGAACTCTGAGGAAGATATTTCTTGAGACACTTGCTAATTTAATTCTCTTTAGTCTAGGTCTTAATAATGTATTTTTCCTCAGAATTCCCACTACAGACCTTCAAAACTGTGACTTTTGCCAATAGTTATTCCTAATGAGCTTCCGGCTGAGCTCTTACTTTTATATTGCAAACAAATCTCAACAATTTTTACTTTATCCTATCCTAATCACACTCACCTTGCTTCTTACCAAACTAGAATCACCAGCATTCTGTGATTATTCTGCTGTGTGTGGAATAAAATGGCCCTTTCTATTTCATCAGACTGGAGAATACCTTTTTATCTTTCAAGTTCTTTAAGGGCCACTCTTCCTTTTAAATGTTAATTCATAACAAAATTCCTGGTGCTACTTTCCAGTACAGATTTCAGCTTTGATCCAACATATTAAACTCACGTATGAATCAGATACACATAGAAATTTTTGGTATGCTTAAGAATGAAAAAATCTATTTTTCACATTTATTCTTTAAAATATTATAAGGCTACTCAAAACAATAAAAGAAAAAATTTATGTACTAACATGGAAGTCTGCATTAGTGAGTAAAATAAATGTATTATAAAATTATAGGCATAAGTACAAAAAAATTCCTCCAAAAACACCAAAAGAAAAAGTCAGAGTACCCAACAGAAAATTGGACAAAATACTTGAACAGTCACTTCAAAGAATACAAGTGGGGCAACAAACTTAGGAGAAGCTGTTCTATTTTATTAGCTGTCAGGGAAATACAATTTATTTGGCAAGCATATGGAGGAATTAGAATTTCACATACACTGTTGGTAAGAGTGACTTCTCGATATATACCCACAGAAGTAAATACATATAATCGCCAAATGTTTGTAGAAGCAGTTTCTAACAGCTAAGAACTGGAGATGATCTAGATGTCTATCAAGAGGAAAATGGATAAATAGATGGTGGCATATTTGTACAGTTGGTTAGTTCATAGCCCAGAGAATGAGTGAATGATTGGTACATGGAAAAAATATGGTCCAGTAGTATGCTGGAGCCTGCTCCTACTAGCTTACAAGAGGCAATTATGGGGGTCTTCTCTGGTGGCGCAGCAGTGAAGAGTCCACCTGCCAATGCCGGGGACACGGGTTCGATCCTTGGTCCAGGAAGATCCCACATGCCGCAGAGCAACTAAGCCAGTGCACCACAACCACAGAAGCCTGCGTGCTCTAGGGCCTACGAGCCACAACTACTGAGACCGTGCCCTGAAAATACTGAAACCCATGTGCCTAGAGCCTGTGCTCTGCAACAAGAGAAGCTATTGCAATGAGAAGCCGACGCAGCGCAACAAAGAGTAACCCCCGCTCGCTGCAACTAGAGAACAGTCCATGCGCAGCAACAAAGACCCAATGCAACCCCAAACAAGGCAATTATGGGCATCTCCTTCCAACTCACATACATCACGTGTTAGCTTTAACTCTACCGCTGTGGGAGTATTTGCATCATGGAAATTAAGAGATGCCTCAAGTCAGGGGTTTCCTCTCCCTTGCCAGATCTGATTTACTAGTACACCACTGAAAGTATCTCACAAATGTAATTCTGAGTGAAAGATGCCGAACATGAAAGTAAATATACTATATAATTCTATTTATAGAAACTGCAAAACTAAACGTTGGTGTTAGAATTCAGGATAGAATAGTGGATATTATTCAATGTGAGGAGTAGTGATGTAAAGGGGATTGAGGAGGGCATCTGGAGTTCCTGGTAAAGTTCTGTTTCTTGATCCTGATGCTGAATTATCATTGTTTGTCCCTCCTAAAAATTCATGAAGCTGTACGATTATGATTTGTGTACTTTTCTGTAAGTATGTACACATCAATTGAAAGTTTTCTTAAAATAAAAAAACAAATAAATGCATAACGTGATGTCATTTTGTATTTTTAAAGGTATTGTGTATATGCATCGAAAAATGTCTGGAAGGATTAATACTAAAATGTTTACAATACTTAGCTCTGGAGGGTGATATGGTGTAGCAAAGGAAAGAAGGGTTTAAAAGATTACTTTGAACTTCTTATTTCCTATACTTCTATATACATTTCTTAAAAAGATAAACATGCTTGATTTTAGTAATAAAATTTAACCGAAACCCTCTACATTTTTTCTTAAAACATGTCCTTTTACAATCCCATTCTATCATTTGATTGAAAAGCTAAATATTCTGTTTCTCAAAACTTCAAAGCAAAGAAACTTGTCTGCAAAGATTCTCCTAGTTTAAGAGAATGAGAATTAATTAGTTGAAAAGAGTGGAATTTAGAGGAATCATTAAGAAATATTTTCATTTACCTATACACCTATGTTTTTATTTAAATCAATTTTTTTGATTTATAATTTATATACAATAAAATGCACAGATTTTCAGTGAATAGTGAAAAGAGTTTTACAAATGTATATGTTCATGTAACCACCCTCCAAGTTTAAAAGATTGAAAATTTTAAAAAGATACAAAATCACTTGGAGAAGAGAGTTCTTGTCTTTCCAAGCTACATTATTTAATGTGTAATTTAGAGTGCAAGGGTTCTGTGTTTACAGATTAAGTAGAAGTCATGGAGTTCTGTTTCTGTTTTTGTTTTTTTGTTCAAGAATGTTTATTAAAGGTTTTTTTTATTGGAGTATAGTTGATTTACAATGTTGTGTTAGTTTTTGCTCTACAGCAAGGTGAATAAGTTATACATACACATATATCCACTCTTTTTTAGATTCTTTTCCCATATAGGTCATTACAGAGAATTGAGTAGAGTCCACTGTGAAATACAGTAGATTCTTATTAATTATCTATTTTATATATAGCAGTGTGTATATGTCAATCCCAATCTCCCAATTTATCCCCCCTTCCCCCCTTGGTAGCCATAAGTTTGTTTTCAACATCTGTGACTATTTCTGTTTTGTAAATAAGTTCATTTGTACCATTTTTATAGATTCCACATATAAGCGATATCATATGATATTTGTCTTTGTCTGTCTAACATACTTCACTCAGTATGATAATCTCTAGGTCCATCCATGTTGCTGCAAATGGCATTATTTTGTTCTTTTTTGTGGCTAAGTAATATCCCACTGTATGTATGTACCACATCTTCTTTATCCATTCCTCTGTTGGACATCTAGATTGCTTCCATGTCCCGGCTATTGTAAATAGTGTTGCAATGACCATTGGGGTACATGTTTCTTTTCAAATTATGGTTTTCTCTGGATACATGCCCAGGAGTGGGATAGCTGGATCATATGGTAGTTCTATTTTTAGGTTTTAAAGGAACCTCCATACTGTTCTCCATAGTGTCTGTACCAATTTACATTCCCACCAAAAGTGTAGGAGGGTTCCCTTTTCTCCACACCCTCTCCAGCACTTATCGTTTGTAGATTTTTTGATGGTGGCCATTCTGACCAGTGTGAGGTGATACCTCATTGTAGTTTTGATTTGTATTTCTCTAGTTAGTGTTTCTCTAATAGTTAGTAAAGATGTTAGAGCATCTTTTCATATGCCCCTTGGCCATCTGTATGTCTTCTTTGGCGAAATGTCTATTTAGATCTTCTGCCCATTTTTAATTAGGTTGTTTGTTTTTCTGATATTGAGCTGCATGAGCTGTTTGTATATTTTGGAGAATAAACCCTTGTCGGTCACTTCATTTGCAAATATTTTCTCCCATTCTGTGTGTTGCCTTTTTGTTTTGTTTATGGTTTCCTTTGTCATGGAGGTTTAAAGTATTTTTCTTTTTAGAACATTAAAGTATTTTTAAAAAGTAAATATATATTAGAGCCTGGGGATAAAGGAGCTAAAATAATTTTAATTGTTTTCTTTCAAACATACTCCAGAGATGAGTGTAATATTCTTTGATTTAGTTCATGTCTGTACAAAGACAGATTTATCCTGTACTTATTGAAATATTGACTGATCTAATCACTTTCAATTTATGAAAGAAATATTATTATTATGCATAGAGTATCTCATTTTACTCTTTGGAATATATTTCTTTACTGTTCTCATAAGAATAGTTTTTGCTTAAGTGTACGTTAGCGTAATAATAGTGTATTCGTTTCAAACACAGGAGATTTCTAAGTACATATATGTTGTTTACTTAAAATAATCTGATCAAATAAGATAACGATTTTACATGATTTTTTTGAAATATGTAACGACAGCATCTCTTATTCACTTACAGTGATCTAAGTGCCAGGCTTGTCTGCTAACCTTTTTTAACCACCGCGTGCAACAGGAACTTGTATTATTACTATTTTATAGATGAGCAAACTGAAGGTTAGCAAGACTAAGGAAATTACATTAGAGTACACGACAGGGAGGTTAATGGAGGATGTTGCCAAAAAGAATCCAAAATCTAGATAGCCTGCAGCGCTTTGTTAAGGAATTTAGAATCACTATATAGTGCACTGGATTCCACTTCAGGTTTCTGAGTTGGGAAATCAAAAACAGAGTAGAGACCTTGGAAAATTAATCTGACAACATTGTTCTGTTTGAGCTCTCAAGCTTCCTCCCACTTGAGTTGACAGCAAGATTCCAAGATTTCTTGGTCAAGACTGTATTAAATCATTTCAGCCTAACAAGGTTGGATTATACACATTCTCTCCAAGGCTGGTTAGCCAGCACAACTATTTTGTACTGATTTATATATACTCAATTCTAGCCAGTCATAGGTAGGGAATCATAATAGCTACTATTTATTGAGCATCTGCTTTTACCAAACCTTACAGTTCAGAGAGTCAGAAATCACAGCTTAAGCCAAAAAGATCTTATTATTTGGTGTTTCTGTGACCCAGCCCAGTACTTGGCCCATGTTGATAATTTTAAGAAATGCCTTTCAGACTGAATAAAATATTTAAATGAGTATATATTAGTAAAGGACAAAAATGCTTTCTCTCTTTACTGAATTAAAGTTAAATAGTTTTATTTTCTACTATACTGTTCTATTGTTTAAAAGAGTTTTGTAACCAGGTAATAACTATTCATCATCTAATAGTTGCTGTACTGTTCAATCATTTAAAGGTATTTGTCGTATAAGTATTATGTGCCAAGTGCTCTGTCAGGCACAGCCCCTCCTCTTTGGAGCTTTCAGTCTAGAGATTCTGTAAGAGCTGATAACTAGTAGCAGATACAAGTGTATTATGTTTCCTTTCATTAATATTTCTATTCTGAATCTATTATTTCCTGCACTGGGAGAGGAAGAGGATGATCAGGTCACATTTTACCTTATCTACCTACCTACAAAGTAAAGTCACACATTTTTTGTGTATGGATGGGCGTATGAAATATTTCAAGGTGTTCTTCAAACAAAAGCTAATGAGGTTAATAGGAGTCATTAGGTACAAACAAGGAGCCCAAAATGCTTTCCTGAACACAAGCTATTGTTGTTGTTTTTGGCTCATAATCTCTGCTTTCTGGTATTGTTATTTATCTTTCCGTTTAGGTCCTGTCTTCCCCCTTTGAGTAAGGTTCTTCAGTAACAGTAATGATCTCTTATACCTCATAATCGCGTCTTTACTTAGCATAATGTCATCCATTCATTCAAAAGGAGGTTTCTATATGCAAGGCATTGTGATAACTCTGGAAAATAGACAGGAACGTGATATGGTTCCTGGCACCAAGAAGCTTAAAATCTGAAAGGGAATAAGACAGTAACATGTGTAACAAAAGGCTGACACAAAATTAAGGAAAAGTAGAGATCAGTATATTAGTACCAAATGTCTATGAATATCAAGAAGACTTCACAACATAGGTATTTTTAAGCAGGATTTTAAAGAGAGAAAAAATTATGCATATGAAAGTGGAAATAATACGCCCATATAAGAAGTTATGCATATGAAAGTGGAAATAAGATGTCCACATAGACGAGTACATTTGCAATTTTGGACACTTTCAAAAATAAAGCATTATTAAACAGATGTTGTATTCATTTTTCCTTGGGAGTTTATGAATCATAATGAATGTGTGATGGAAGCAAATGGTGCAGGGTTGGGGAGAGCATTGTATGAAATCAATGCTTTTGAAATCTCAAATAGCAACCCAGGCAAGGTGTAGGGATGTCAGATTTTTCATTTGTCATTAGGTGACATAATACATAGTGAATTATCAATCAAATAGTTTTCCTTTCGAACATTAAAGTTGTTCTTCTGTTCAATCATTCACCTGTTCGTTAATTGAAACAAATAGCCATTCCTACCTATCTTGTGCCAGGAATTATGGGTATAAATATGTATCAAGTAAAGTCCTTGACCTCAAAAAAAATTCACAATATCCAGGAAGATGGAGAAGTAAACACAGTTACAGTATAGTATGATAAAGGTTTCAATCAAGAAAAATAACGTATCTTACTGGGTTTGGCATTCTTCTTCTACAAGTCTTTATATGAAGAGTCACCTACAATCTTTCCTCAATACTTGAAGAAGGAAGTATAGTGTGATCTAATGCTTATCAAAGCAAACATGTGTCAGGTTTTTTTGGGGGAAGGTGGGTGTTAATCAACTTCATTAAAGCTTAGTTTCTTCAGCTGTAAAAGAGAAATAGTAGCAACAGAAAAATCTAGTGTGGCTTGCCTCAGTGAAAATCCTGCCCACTGCAAGGAAGAGTAGCCCCTCCTTGTCGCAACTAGAGAAAGCATGCGTGCAACGAAGGCCCAATGCAGCCAAAAAAAATAAATAAAAAATAAAGAAAGAGAACATCTTAAAAAAGAAAAGAAAAATCTAGTGTGGCTTGCAAAACCACCTGTTAGAGATTTCAAATTCTTTTGAGCTAAATCCTGATAATTAAATAAAATAATTCTGTAAAGTATATAGCAAGTGCCTGCCATGTGGAATGTGCTCATAATATTAATCAGTCATTAATTACTCTTAAAGCTATGTTTTCCCCACTAAACTGTAAGATTCATGAGGAGAGAACGAATTCTTTCAATAAGATTTGACAGATGTTCATTTGTTCTCTGATTTCTTCAAATGTAGCCCAGCTCACCATAAGGGTATTAATTAAATTGTTAGGTAGTTGTAATATTGTTCAAAACCCTTCTTATATTTAATAAATATAATTTCCCTCAATTATACTCGCATCTGACCTTCAGAACATCTTTATTAACAGATGGTACTTAATAATGTTATTAGATGATCCTGTAATTTACAAGTGAGAAGATACATTCAAGTAAAGCGAAGATGTGACTCTCCAGGGTACAAGGCTTAGACAGGACCAGATCCAAAGCTTAAGTACAAGTCTTCTGACTCCAAGCCCAGTGTTCCTCCCAATACAAGCAAAGAGCTTAGCAAATGCAGCCCATGCTCAAGGGAAGCAGTACAGTGGTTTAGAGTAAGGCACACTTTGGATTGTGTCTTAGCTTTGTGACTTTGAGTGATTCATCTTATTAAATTTCAGTTTTCCTACATGTAAAATGGGAAGGGTGATAGTATCAACCACGAAGGGTACCGATGATTAAACGAGTTGATGTATATAAAGTGGCTCATTTAGAAAGTGCTCAGTAAATATTATTCTTCCACCATTCCTGGTTAGATTTAACAATAGGAACATTAGGAGACATTTAATAAATATAAGCTATTGTTAGAAAGGGCTGAAGAAACTCCTTCCTTTCCTGTCCTAAGTTATCTAGTAGTTGTCTTGGTTCACTGTTAACATTTTAATTTTCCCACATCTCTTCACTTAGCTCAGAAATTCTTTATCAAAGTACCCAACCTTCTCTATGATGTAGCCCCGTGTCTCCTCGCTCTCTCCCTGTTTGCTCCCTTTCCCAAAGCAAACTATCTGCCATTCCTTGACTATCCCTCTGGCTCCCAGACCCAAAGTTTCTTCTCATCTCCCCTGGTTCAAACTCTGCTGGTACTTCACGATTCTTTTAAATGCAATGCTTCCATAAAGCACTCCTAGCTAGAGGCCATGCATGCAGTCTCCCTTACAGATTATAAGAACATCGTTGATTTTATAAAGCATGTCGTTATTGTCCTCCTTTAGATATCATTGTTATATTTTTTTAAGAATTTATAACAGGGGTAGATTTATGTGTGATTGACTCTTCAGGTTAACTCAACAAAGACTGATTTCATACCCACAATGTAAGAGAGTGCCAAGGGCAGCTCTGATATAAAAAGAGATGTACTCTCTGCCTTCAGCAAATTCCAATAATATTTCTTTAGAAATGGTTGTGCTATGTAAAGGGAGGAATAATTCCCTAATCATTGATAAGTATCAATGATCTTCATCAGGAAAAAGAGCACAGTGGTAACTGACATTGACAGCAAAATTCACTCCCTGAATATCCAAAGCAGTGCCAGAACTGGACACCACCGTTTTCTACTTGATTTTACTCTTTTTAGGGCTGTAATAGTATTTGGATCTGAAAAAAGTTCTTCAGGGATAGTTTAGTCTACCAACTTTCCTGGAACATGCATTTTCCTAGACAGACAAAAGAGGATCGTTCTATTGAATTACGGGGTACTTAGTGTTCTTTTTGTGAATCGGATTGTGGTCTGGAAGTGGAGAAAGGAGAACAGTTTGTTCTTTGCTTCCTCCTTCCCTTTCTTCCTTCTTTTCCTTTTATTTTAAAATAAGTGCTAGAAATTTTCAAGCTAAAGTTTTTTGTTTTTTTTTTTTAAGCACCTCTCCGAAGGGGCCAGGTTTTCTTCTTCTGGGGACTGATGCTGCCTCTTGCTCTCCGGGATTGGTTGAGAGTAAACTAGAAATACTTTCAGGGGCGGAGAAACTGGGAGTGCCCCGGGAGTGCGAGTGGACTCTAGGCTGCGGAACTGCTAAGAGTGGCCCTCGAAGGAGGAAGCCTTTGCCCCGCCGCCAGCGAGGCAGCAGGGTGGCCAACGCAGAGGCACCGGTCCCCGGAGAGCCTGCCGGCCACACGCTGAGATGTGGAATCCCCTGCGCGAAACCAACTCGACCTTTGTCGCCTGGCGCCGCCCGCGCTGGCTGTGCGCTGGGGCCCTGGTGCTGGCCGCCTGCCTCTTCGTCCTCGGCTTCCTTTTCGGTATGGGGGCCCTCGCCACGTACAACCCCGAGCCTACCCGGCTGTTCAGCGGTTCGCGGGATTCCCGGGCCAGCTGCCGCGTGGAGGCAGCTGCTGGTCTCCCGGTCTCCCGCGGGGGTGGGGGAAAGTGGGGACGAGCACCCGCGAGTTAGGTGGGAGTTGCTGGGGGCGGTGCACAGCTGGGTTCTGGACGGACTACTGTAGGACAGTCACCCAGGGTAAGGAGTAGAACGGAGAGACTCAAACTGAACTTGAGAAAGTTCCAACTGCTGAGGCCCTGCGAGCAATCGGTACGTTTTAGCAGGAGCGCCGGATCTCTGGGGGCATTTGCTAGGTCGTCCAAGGAGCTTTGCCAGAAACGACTCTTACCTGTCTGGGGTCTTTATCTAGTGACTGTACCTGGACCTGCTTCGTGTATACAGTAGGTAGAACTCAGGGCACTGCTGCGTGGGAACCCTATTCTCTCATTCTTTCGTCCTGGGGAGTAAGTAAAGAGGAACGTTTAGGAGCTAACTGGCTGACATTGTCAGTGCTCTGAACAGATCCTTAATAGCAGTTCTTGAGCGTTTTCCCCTGTGTACTGATTTGCAGACTTAACCCAACTCTCCATGATAACCAGGGAGCAGCACAGATTCGCTGAGACTCTTTTATATTCTAATTTTAACTCTGCAACTTCTCTGTGGCCTTGAGCAAGTTACCGAGTCTCTCTGAGCCACAGTTTGTCAACCTTCGTAAGAATACTATCTGTAACTTAGTGGGAATCATAAACGAAATAGCATCTAAAGCTCCTGGCACAGTACTGGGGTATTGGCACTTTTTAAAAAGTCTTTCCTGGTGAGGAGATGCTTCTAACTGGACATTAATGCACAGGACTAGCGTTAAGGTATAGCCTGGTAGTTCGGCCGTACTCTGAATTCTGGGTCCCATTCTGGGATTTAGAAGACCAGGGCATAGACCAACTAAGCTGGCTCAAATTCAGCCTCTTCTTGCTTGTTGTGTAACCTTTGAGCCACACTGCTCATAACTAGCATGTGGATATTAGGGTTATTGTGGGGCTTAGATAAGTGTGCTCGTTAAGGGCACACTTCTACTCGAGTTTCAGTTTTCTCAGCTGTACAACATGGGCAAGGGTAGCATGAGGATTAAGATCTTCTGCATCTTTTAAAAGCATTTTATTCGTCCCAGTATTGCCCTCAGCCCCATCCTTATATTCACTGCTCAATGGCTGTGGGTTCTTTATTAATGTTTGTTAATTTTTTTCCTAGAATTCTCTGCTCCCTCCCTCCCACAGGCCTCCGTGCTCTTTATCCAGCTCATTTTTTAGATCTCGATTCAAGCATTTCATCCTCTGAGTGCCTTTATCTTACAGTCTAATCCACGTCCCTTTATTTTACATACTGGTGGAACTGTACTTCCATTTGCTGCCAACCATTTACTTCAATATGCGTGTATTTATGCATGTGTGTAACGTGTATGTGATTAATAACTGGAAAGCTCCATGAGAGCTAGCTGGGTGATTTTGGTAACCATTTTATGCACAGATCATATCATTTATCTAAATAAACTATGTCACGAAGCCAACTACCAGGGCTAATGGCTCTATGCGATCTGGCTACCCATTGCCTCTAGTCTCTGTGTTCACTGTGTGTCTTGCAGAGATGTTGGGTGAATTGGAGTTTCACTGTAGCTCTCTGAAGTTGAACTTTTGAAGCCTACTTCAACTGCAAGCACAAAATATTTAAGCATATTTTGCTTTAGTTTCCGAACCAGAACAAATTACAAGTCTGAATTGCCTTCAACTCTTTGAGATAATTTATGTACTTGAAATATACTCATAATTAATTCATTACAGACATTTACTAAATGCTTATTCTGGGTCAGCAGAGGCATCGTCACTGGGGATAGAAGCTTTAAGGAGAAAGAAGGTGGATCTCCTCTTTGCCTTCATTTTTCCCATCAGTTGAACCATCTTCAATTTTAGTGCTAATTTCATAAAACATTTCTTAGAATAACAGCAATACTTATTGATATTGGAATAAAAAATATGTTGCAGCTGATTTGTAATTAAGTGTCTGCATGATTTTTTTCCAATGGAAGTAGGCAAGAGCAATGAAACTTCAGAAAATCTCAGTTTATGCCAGAGGACATTGATAATTTATGTTTTAAATATGTTAAATACAATAATAAGGAAAGATAGGCCCTGTCTATAAGCTCATATCTCATTCCTATATTTGTTTGTATTTTACAGGATGGTTTATAAAATCCTCCAGTGAAGCTACTAACATTCCACAGCATAATGTGAAGAAAGCATTTTTGGATGAGTTGAAAGCAGAGAACATCAAGACGTTCCTATAGTAAGCATATACTTAAAAGTTTACTATTCTGCTTAGAAGTTTTGGTCTAATATTTCATAAACAGAAACTGACTTTTTAAAAAGGTTTTATTACGGAAGATCTTGTATCATGTTTCATCTGGAGAGGATTGTACCTTCAGCTGAACTTTATCATGATATATGTTTTAAAGCAGGTGTCAGCAGACTTTTTCTGTAAAGGTCCAGCTTTTGTAGGCCAGCTGATCTCTGTCCCAACTACTCAGCTCTGCTATTGTAGCACCAAAAAAGTGATAGTAAATACGTAGTTGAATAACTGTGACAGTTTCGATAAAACTTCATTTGTAGGCACTGAAATTGAAATTTCATATAAATGATATGTCACAAAATATTATTCCTCTTGATTATTTTCACCTATTTAAAATGTGATAACCATTCTTAGCTTGTGGGCTGTACAAAGAAAGGAAGTGAGCTGGATTTGGTCAGTGAAACATAGTTTGCTGACTCCTGTTTCAGAGGAAGATAGTATAGTTTAGTCAAAAGAATAAATTTTGGACTTCGAAGTCAGACATACGCAAGTTTAAATTCCATCTTCGCCCACTGATATTAAAGTAACTTTGAGTGAATACTTAACCTTCCTGAGCCATCATTTTCACCTCTATAAAATGGGGATAGTGATATGGTTCTGATGAGCATGAAATTAGAGAGCATATGTGTGACCTAGTGTAAACACCAGCTCCCTATTTCCTGAAATAGCTATCCCTGGTGTAGGGAAAAAGAGGTAAATGAGTAAATATAAAAAGTATTTGCAAGGCAGCTAAAAATAAAACACTTTTATTGAATAATTGATTGGAATACTTAGCTTTTTCAAAGTGACATACTTGAAGTCCTGATAATGATTAAAGGACTCCTTAGTGAATACAAGTTATAATTTTATGTAAAAACAGTCAAGTAAAAAAAATATATATATATGTATAGATGTACCTACACATAGTCATACAAACACATATGTCTATTTAATTACGATAGAATTAAAACTATGAATAAAATTTGCTAAGGCACCTATCAAGTCTTTGGAAGGGCCATTTCAAGTGAGAGACCCAGAAGCTTAAATTTTGTGGAAATCCTACTGCCTCTTGCACTTCTTTTACTATAATTATGTATAATAGGTATAATAAAAGTGGAAGTCTGGCGAGATATAATCTTTACTGCTAGACAGGGGTCCTGCCTCTGCTTCATTTTTCCTTTTCTAACCTGTGAGATGGAGTGACCAGCAAAGAAATAAATTGAATGCCTTCCTCTAGCTCACTTTCTTGGCTGTCAGCTTCTTGCTTAATTCTCCATGGCCTTGACCAAGCTCCTCTAACTGTTTAGAACTCAAGGGTTTTCATCATTAACAAACAAAAGAAAGAGATTAACAGAACCCCCCACTCACCCCTCCAAGGACCACAGAACCTCCAGAAGCCTCCTGGACTCTCCAGAATTCCAATTTGCCATTTGTCCCTCAGAGTGCTTTCAGTCTATTTAGACCCTTAGGTTAGGGGTCATTAAAGCCTCAGATCCTCTGTCTTGTTCCCCTTTCTAATCCTTTGCTTTACTACTAAAAATGCTCTACTACTTCTAAGTCACCTGACCCTCAATAGTGACTGGGCTGGGGGGTTAAGTAGGGGCTGCCTTTTCAGTCTCCCTTGGGGTGCAAGGTTGTCCTATATTTTCCCTTTTGTTTTGTAACATCTAGTTAAATTCTCAGATCTGTTCACTATTTTGCATGTCTTTAGAGGGAATTTCCTTCTCCACCCTGTTCTAAAAGACAAGATTATTTCAGAAGAGTGTCTTAGCTTTCACTGATCTACTTTTGAATACCAGTTCCATCTTTCACTGGCTGTCTTTAAGTCATCTAACTTCTCCAAGCACTGTGCATTTGTAAACCAGATGCAATGTATGAAAACAGGAATACCAATAGCTCCCTTTATTAATTGAGATAACATAATGATACTTGGAACATATATAAACTTTTCTAGCCAGACAGAGATGAATGAGCCTAATTGTTTTGTTAATACATGTTGTTCGCTATTTTGGATAATTTGTAAATTATTCTTCTTACTAGAAAATAACTGGATATTCTAATGGAATCAAGACAGTGTGACACACTTCTCAATTGATTAAAACAAAAAAAAAATGAACTTCTGTTTCTTAGCAGTTGTCTAATTGAGCCTCAAATCTTTGTGAATTATTGAGGTAGCAATATTCTCCCCATGTATGGATGAGAAATTTAAGACATGGCCAGGATTACACAAGTTAGTGGCAAAACCTGTAATACACTGATTTTGTGGCCAATTGATTTACTTATCCTTGGAAACAAACCTTTTTTCCTACTCATCATTTTCAGGATTAACTTTGCTCCAAATGAGTGGGTTCTAAACCTGATCATAAAACACCATTGCATCTTGGTGGGTAATGACAAAACTTTTACCAGAAATTTCACTCATAATGTTACCTAACCAAAGTTGGGTGGGCTAGCCTGCTGTGCAGCAAAGCCAGTCTACTGATACCAGGTTGAGGTGAAGGAGTCCAGCATTTACTGTAGGGCGTCAAATAGGGAGAAAAGACAGGTTATGCTCAAAAGACCAGAAATCCCAGGTGGCTTTCAGGGGAAGGTTTTTTTGTTTTTTTTTTTAAAGCATTATATATAATTCCTTCTCTCTTTTTTTTAAAATTTATTTATTTATTTATTTATGGCGGTACGCGGGCCTCTCACTGTTGTGGCCTCTCCCATTGTGGAGCACAGGCTCTGGATGCACAGGCTCAGCGGCCATGGCTCACGGGCCCAGCCGCTCCGCGGCATGTGGGATCTTCCCGGACCGGGGCACGAACCCGTGTCCCCTGCATCGGCAGGCGGACTCTCAACCACTGTGCCACCCGGGAAGGCCTCTCCTTTATTTTTATAGGCAAGATACTTTAGACGATCCTAAAATATTTTTCCCATTTGATTTTTTTTAATGTTTTTATTGGAGTATAATTGCTTTACAATGGTGTGTTAGTATCTGCTTTATAGCGAAGTGAATCAGTTATACATATACGTATACATATATCCCCATATCTCTTCCCTCTTGAGTCTCCCTCCCTCCCACCCTCTCTATCCCACCCTTCTAGCTGGTCACAAAGCACCCAGCTGATCTCCCTGTGCTATGCGACTCCTTCCTAGCTATCTAAAGGAGAGGGTTTTTAAAGGCAACATTTGGGGTGAGGGTTGCAGCTCATGGACTTTCTTCTGATTGGTCGGTGGTGAGGTAACAGGGTGATGTTTTCGAAATCTGAATCATCAACCTTCTGGTTCCAACTAGTCTAGGGTCTGTGTGATTGTGGACAGCATGTAGTCAGCATCCTCCACCTGGGTGGGGTTCTTAGTTTCTGCAGAAGAGCCCAAAGGTGTGCATCAGGTTGTTATACTGTTTAAGCTATCATTACTGTCTTGCTTGACCGCTTTTCCTTTGTTTCTCTATTCCCTCACTTCCCTAATTAGTTACTGCTTGAGTCTGCTCTTTGGAACCCATGGAAGGCCTAGAAGACTAAAGCCTTTTACTACAAAAAAGAAACGGGGGACACTGAGGAGCTCTTGTACCTGGGAGGGGCCTGCAGGGTACTGCTTGGTTTCAGTCCCCCCTTTTCTCTGATACTTCTTAATCCTGAGAGGACCAGGGGCAGAATGAGAAAGAGAATAAAGCTTTGGCTAGAGAGGTTAATCATAAACTTGGCAGGGGAGCTCGGTTTTAGGGGGACTCAGTTTCAATAATAAAGTCTAATAATGATCTCCTCTGTGTGTGTGTGAGCAGGTTCAAGACTCCCATAACAATTCTTCTCTCATATAAGAATAGAGTTCTGGCTGTGACTTCAGGAAATATGCATAATCTGCATCTAGTTCTGTTACCAGTTTGGATTTGTGTAATATGGAAGAAAATAGCAACTTGTTGGCTATTTTCTGTTTTCTTTGCAGGTATCCATTGATGAAGGGATATACAGACTCCTCAGCTGGCTCTTAAAATTGTGTTCTTTTCATTACTTTATTTTGTAAATACATATTAGAAATCCCATCTAAGGTTTTAAGCCCCTAAAAATTTATTGAATGAGGACTTCCCTGGTGGCGCAGTGGTTGAGAGTTCACCTGCCGATGCAGGGGACACGGGTTCGTGCCCTGGTCTGCAAGGATCCCATATGCCGCAGAGTGGCTGGGCCCGTGAGCCATGGCCGCTGAGCCTGCGCGTCCGGAGCCTTTGCTCTGCAACAGGAGAAGCCACTATGGTGAGAGTCCCGCGTACTTCAAAAAAAAAAAAAAAAAAAAATTATTGAATGAGAATTTTAATACTATTTTTGTAAATACAATGTAAATGATTTTAATATAATTATTAATTAATCACCAGAATCCCCCTCCTCTTTTTTTTTTAAAGATACACAATAGAATCAAACATTTGAAATTGGGATCATCATAGCCATGCTGGCTATTAGTTATTTTTAAATCACCATCAGGATGGCAGTATGTTGAGTTTAGAAAAATCTACATATTTAGAACCAGAAATTCATGAAGTTCAAGAAGTTCATGAGCTAGAAATAAATCAGTGTCTTATCATGCTACATGATGCTTGGTCGTATGGGACTTTTTGTTTTTTCTTGAAGGGGTTTGAAAATACCAATGAACTGAATCTTCAGGGAAACAACAAATTTCCAAGAGAGAGAAATTTAAAACAAACAAAAGCACCAGTGTCTGGACATATTAAATGAGAAATTACTCTATTCATGAAAGTATTTGTGGTAGCTAACATTTTAGCCACATAGTTTATTTGTTAAAGATATTTGTGGTCAGACTAATTCTCATCGTTGATTTTAAGTATTATACCTACTTAATAAGTATATATGGTGAATGGAGTACAAAAGATTCAGTTTGAACTTGTGTAAGTATGTTCAGATTACTCCTTAAAGAAGGCACTTTAAAATGGTTGCTAATGAAAAGGTTTCTCACTTGGCTATAACTTTCAGTATTTCAAAATAAATGTAATTATCAGTAGTTCCTGGCATGTCACAGCTTGATCTTTGGATGAAAATATTTTTATCTTCCAATTATATTTTACAAGGTGAAGTAAACATATGATTCCATGAAAGTTCAAACATGCATTCTTTCTTAAGAAAGAATATAACACTTTCCTCATCTGATATATAGAGATACATCTACAGGACTGCATGTAACAATTCTCTACAAAGATCAGTTTTTTCTAATTTTTCTCTTGAATGAGTATAAATTGGAGCATGAAAATTTCAAGACACACTTGAAAATCTATTTGATGCAATAATAGTGCCACTTTGCTTTTTTTGTGTGTGTGTGTGTGTGTGTGTGTGTGTTATGCCGGCCTCTCACTGCTGCGGCCGGCCTCTCCTGTTGCGGAGCACAGGCTCCGGATCAGTGGCCATGGCTCACGGGCCCAGCCGCTCCGTGGCATGTGGGATCTTCCCGAAGCAGGGCACGAACCCGTGTCCCCTGCATCGGCAGGCGGACTCTCAACCACTGCGCCACCACGGAAGCCCCCACTTTGCTTTTTTAAAGTATAACACCTCAAAGTATTTTTTAATGTAAATCAGCCTTATTTGGTTGTTGATTAAGATAAAGTCTGACTAAAGATTTCTAACCACTTTAATTTTTGTTCAACAGTAATTTTACACGGATACCACATTTAGCTGGAACAGAACAAAACTTTCAGCTTGCAAAGCAAATTCAATCTCAGTGGAAAGAATTTGGCCTGGATTCTGTTGAGATAGCCCATTATGATGTCCTGTTGTCCTATCCAAATAAGACTCATCCCAACTACATCTGAATACTTGATGAAGATGGAAGTGAGGTAAAAAGAAAGAAAGAAAAAATAAGCTCCCCTGGTCTACTATTTTGAAATACCTTATGTGAAAGAATGCTCTCTACCATCTCCAAATACTGATAGAAATCAATATTGACACTTGTGAATGATGCCTTTTATAATCTTAATACTGGTGCCAACTCTTTCATATGATGTTTGAATTCATGTGATGTTGGAAAGATTCTGAAAAATTGATGTTTGATGACATTTGCTATTTTCTATGTTTTAGTATTGTACACTAATGTAAAATATGATATATTAGTAAACTTCTAATCAACTAAATTGATACATTTTTGAAAGGTTCGGACTATAAAAGATCATGCATAGATTTGAAGATGCTAGAAAATTCAGAGAAGTGCTGTTTGAGCTAGCAGGTTTTTATTGGTACTTAATGATTAAATCTCACATGATCATGTGTTCAGCTCTGTGCCCAGAAGTTGGGTGTGGTCATTTGGAAGGAGGAGAATTTGGAGAGAAGTACTATAGAATTATATCTACACTAAAGAATTTACAATCTTCTTTGCTAGTTAGGGCACTTGGGAAAGAAGATAATACAAGTAATTGAGGTATTTCTTATCACGATATATATTCAATATGAAAGCTCATCAAATATAACTCAATATTCATCCCTATTTGCCTTACAGCTACCATTTTAAAGTAGCCGCTTTTCCTCTGGATAGCTTCTTTCAGTCCTATGGTTAGCTGTGCCTTCTAAATTGCATGTAGCTTCAGATATGTCCAGTTTGATCAGTCAACTAAAAATGTCATGTGATTTAAGTATATATAAATTTTTAATCACCTCCGCTTATTGACTAATGAATCAGCCTCTTCTTAATAATTAATATGTTGTTTTACAGTCAGTGATGTAATCCCATGCTAAATTTCCTGATATGAGTTGAAAGTTTCCATATTCTCTATTTTCAATTATAGTAGTTAATACAGTTTAACTTTTAAAAATATTATCAAACTATTTCAGAATTTAAAAAATATTTTTAAGGTAGGTGTGGGGAATACTGATATACTTCCTATGGTCCCATAACCTTTATTAAATAAGCGGGGGCATATCTATATAATTAAGTATTAAGGGGTCTTTAAATGTATATTTAGGAAGATTATTTAATGATGTAATAAAATATTGGTGATGTTAAAAAAATACACATACTTAAACCAAATTTGATCTATCAAATTTGGCAATTGTGTGCAATGAGGAAAATAGCAAACTTTCAATTCTCTTCTTTTTTCCTTCCTCTTCACTTCCAATTTTGACTGTACCTTTGCTTTTATTTCATTTCATTGTTTCTTTTTGCTATTATAAGCACTTATGAAATTTCTAAAACCTGTCACTTAATATAAACCTATCTTGTAGACATTTCATTTTGGAGATTTTCCTGAATGGTGTTAGCTGCCAAAAGCTTATTAACTTTTTTGGAAGTTATATCATTAAATCATTTTTATTTTTACCCAAGTTTTACCTGCACATAAAGAATCACACAGTTCTCCAAAGGGCCCCTCTATATCCCCCTTCCCTGAGACAATCACTGTTCAACACTGAGTTGATTCTTTTGGTATTTACTTCTGTTTCTTTAAATGACATGCTTGCATTGCTTGTGTTTCAGATTCAGGCATTATCTTTTGACCTTGTGACAGTTCAGCTGTATTCTCACCCCAACTACAAATGCTCTTTTACTGTGTCCCCATCTCCCAGTTTAATTATTGTGACTATTCATAGCCAAGCTATGTGGTAAACTGCAAACTTTTACTTTCCTGCACGACACAGAGGAGTTCCCCTTCCCACAGGCAACAAATATGATTAGCATTTTATAGATTCTGCAAGAAATATTTTTAATACTATATGCATTATTTTATCTTTGTTTACGTAAGGATAACGTGCCATATGGATTGAACTATATATATTGCCTTTTTTATGTCACAAAAAGTAAATAGAAATTTGTAAACCAAAATTATTTTAGTTATACTCAGAATATATAATTTGAGGCTATATTAGTGAATTTTGGATAGTGAGCAGTGCTCACTGGTGTATTGTCTACCTTTGATAAAGTCACCCAAAAGACTCTTTTCCGTCACCTTAAGAAACTTTTCCTAGTTGTTAGAATAACTCATAAACTTGATGTAAAATCCACCTGCTCAGTGGTGTTGTAAAATTGATGATTACCATAAAGGCAAATCAAGTGAGACAAGCTTGAGTACTTCCTTGGCTGAAAGACTTGCTGATGGGGTGACTTTGTCTCTAGATGGATTTTTATTGCACTTTAGTATAGTTTTTCTTATAATCTTTCCCAGTGATTCAGCTGCATTTGTACCCTATGTGGACCCCAGAAAAATTATGGGAAAGATGGAAGATATGGGAATTTTTGAAGAGTAGTAGTTGATTTGGTTTCATTTTAGGTTCTGTCAGCATCAGAAGTAGGTAACTGGTGCTCTAGTCAGTACAATATAATGTCAGCTCAGAGTCACTCCCCATCTCCCACAACCCTTTGCATTACTGCACGGACTAGGACTTATAGTTTAACATGAAAAATGAGTGGTGATAGCAGGTGTCCTTGACTTGAATGTTTTTAATGTTTCACCTTAATTTTCATATTTGTATCAGGTTATGTTAATTCACTTCCTTTCCAAGTCTACTAAGACTATTTGTCATGGATTTATGTTGAATTTTATCTTTGGATATCTTTTGAGATGAGCATATAATTTTTCTTTTTCACAATGATAATTATATTAAATGATATTCTAATATTAGACTAATCTTATATTTTTGAAATTTGTAATATTAGTCAGTAGTAGAGTTTTCAACTCATATATCTATATATATTCAGTTTATATTCATAGCATGTTTGGCCTGTATTTCTGCAATTTGCCTATTGGGGTATAATTTCTAGATTAGACCTGCCTTATAAAATGAGCTGAGTTTTTAATCTCTGAAATAGGTTGTGTTATACTTAAACAATCTTTTACTTTCATCTTTCAAACTCAAAGGAAAACCAGTTGGTTTTGATACTTTGTTTTGTGAGAGATTTTAAAGTACTTATTCAATTTTTATTATTGTTATAGGACTATTTAGATTTTAAAAAATGCATCCTTATGTCAGTTTTAATAAATTTTTTAAAATGCATTTTTCCGTTTCATCTAAGTTTTCAATTATTGGCATAGTTCTTCCTAGTATTTTCTTATTACCTTTTTGAATCTGTGCAACATCTATAGATATGACTTTTTTTCAACTCTTAACATTATTTATTTGTGCTTACCTCATATTTTTTTCTTATTGACATTGACAGAGATATGTCAATTTTACCTGTATTTTCAAAGAATAAATCTTCAGCTTTGGTAATCATTTCTTGTATATATGTTTTATGTTTCATTAATTCTGTTCCTACTTAATATAATTTCCTCTTTTACCTTCCTGGTGTCTATTTTGCTTTTCTTTGTAACATTTTCAGTTGAATACTTAATTTATTGATGTTCAACCTTTCTTCTTTTCTAATATGAGTATTTAAAACCATAAATTTCCTTCTAAGAACCACTTCAACTAGATCTCACAAGTTTGGAGAAGTGTTTTAGTTATCATTAATATCTTAATATTTTCTAATTTCTATGTTTTCATCTTTGAGCCTTGGAGCTATTTAGGGGTATTTTTAAAATTCCAAATTTAAAAGTTATTCCACTATCGGTTTGATCTGATTTTCTAACTTAACTACATTGTGATCAGATAATGTGGTTTGTATGACACTAGTCACTTGGCAATTGTTGAGGCTTCCTTTATAGCCTATTATGTGGTCAGTTTTTATTAATGTTCTGTGTTTATTTGAAAAAAATGTATTCAGTTGTTGAGTTTAATGATCTTATATTTGTTCATTAGTTCAAGTTTGTTAATTGTTTGGCTAAAATCGCCTTTATCCTTGATGTAGTCTTATTTTGTCTGCAATCTTTATTAATTGCTGGGAAAGGAATGTTAGATTATCTCACTATAGTGGTGGATTATTTTTATTTCCCTTTGGAATTCTGTCAGTTTCTTCTTCCTGAAGCTTGGAGCTCTCTTTTAGAGGTAGTGGTTTGGAACCTTAAAAAAACAATTGATTCCTACTTAGCAATGTCAGTGATACACTTAAAAGATTATATTATATTTGGTTCAAAGTGAATTTCACATTAATTTGCTCCCAAGTAATTACCTTAGCATTTTTACAAGTGACTAAGAATACTGTACGCTGTTATTTTTATTTGAGATTTAAAGTTTTCCTTCTAAATCAAAAGCTAGTGCTGGGGCTTCCCTGGTGACGCAGTGGTTGAGAGTCCGCCTGCCGATGCAGGGGACATGGGTTCGTGCCCCGGACCGGGAGGATCCCATATGCTGCAGAGTGGCTGGGCCCGTGAGCCATGGCCGCTGCTCCTGCGCGTCCAGAGCCTGTGCTCCGCAACGGGAGAGGCCACAACAGTGAGAGGCCCGCATACTGCAAAAAAAAAAAAAAAAAAAAGCTAGTGCTTATGCATCCTCTAAGGGTCTCTAAGTTTATTCATCTCATGAAATCCTCATAGCCTCTAGCACAGTGCTGGCTCTTTGATCTGTATCTTTAAAATACCAAAGACTTCATTAACCATCTACTGACAGAAAGAGATAGTACACATTTCCTTGTTTGATTATAGTAATGAAACTTTACCTGATTTGCCTCTGATTATTATATTTTGTTTCTCTAGATTTTCAACACATCATTATTTGAACCACCTCCTCCAGGATATGAAAATGTTTCAGATGTTCCACCTTTCCTTTTAGTGCCTTTTCTCCACAAGGTATGCCAGAGGTAAAAATGCATGCAATAAAATAAAAATAACAAAGAGAACTTCCTTATACATACAAGCAATAATTAAAGAGGTCTCCCGCAATGGGAGAGGCCACAACAGTGAGAGGCCCGTGTACCGCAAAATTAAAAAAAATAATAATAATAATAATAATAAAGCAGTGTGTATAACTATCATCTGAGATTTTACAGTAAATCCCCAGATTCTTGCATAGTACTTTGTTTCTTTTTATAAGAAAGTTAAATTTGAAAGAGTTGAATATAATTTATTAATGTCTTTTAAAATGTTATGTCTCCTACCATAATATT
Organism: Phocoena sinus; assembly: GCF_008692025.1. Classification (NCBI taxonomy): domain Eukaryota; kingdom Metazoa; phylum Chordata; class Mammalia; order Artiodactyla; family Phocoenidae; genus Phocoena; species Phocoena sinus. Next base: position 30,731,556 of record NC_045770.1, read on the forward strand.
TAACATTAAGTAGATTCAGTTTTGGACATACTGAGTTTGAGGTGCCTAGGATATATTCCAAGAAGTTGCTAATAGACAATTGGGCATATTGAAGTACCACTCAATAGGGAGATAAGGGCTTGACTATCATCAGAAACATCCTAAGTAAAAAATTTACATTTAGAATTGAATTTATTTATTTATTTATTTATTTTTTTGCGGAAAAAAGGAAAAATAGCTCTTATTTTTCTTAAATGTGAAGAAATGACAGAAAATGTGTTTTTATTTTGAGGTGCAGTTTACATGTAACGAAATGCACAGGTCTTGAGTTAATTCAATAAATTTTTTAAATTGCATGTATCTATATCACTCAAAATAAGATATAGGACATTTCTATGACTCCAGAAAGTTCTCTGGTGCCCCTTTCTGCTCAATTTTTGCCATATCCCCCTAGAAGCAACCACTTCCTGATATCTGTCATCATTGATTAGTTTGGTTTTGGACTTCATATAAATGGAATCAGATAGTAACTATTCTTTTGTGTGTTGGTGGAAAATCAAGTAACAGTCAAGCTAAGAAGAAAGAAAAGAGAATTTTATTTGAGTCAAACTGAGGATTATAACCCAGGGAACAGATTTGGAGAAGCTCTGAGAGCTGTTCCATTGGTCAGGGGTTAGAGATGCAATTTTATATATTTCTGAGACAAAGAATTTCTGTGTTATATTGACAGGTTAGCATTCTACATAAAGTTGATCAAAGATGTTTTGGTCAATACAGCTCTCTGTATGGGATGAAAAAGAAATTAAAATAACCTTAAAACTACAACGTTGGTGTCTGAATAAAGCAGCCATTTTTCTTAAAGGTTGATTACATCCTCCTGTTTGAGGAGGTCTGGTTAATGTACAATACAGATGCACATTGCACATTGGGAAAGGCCTACCACAAAGCGGGCATATTATTTTCTTCCTTTCTTAGTTTGATTTTCCGGTCATAGAAAAATTTATGATTTTCCCTCATCATTTGCCTTGCTGCTCTCACTCAGTACAACGATTAGAGATTAGTCATGTTATTGTGTGTGTTAATAGTTTCTTCCCTTTACTTGCTGAGTAGAGTTCTATTATGGGACTGTTCTACAAATTGCTTATTCATTCTCCTATTTACAAACAGCTGGACTGTGTCCCATATGGGCTACCTAGATTCAGCTGCTATGAGCAATTCTGTGCAGGTCTTTTTGTGGACATATGTTTCCATCTTTCTTGGGTAAATACCTAGGAGTGTAATTGTTCTGCCATAGGGCATAATTCTGTATAACATTACTTTTCAAAGAAATTATTTAAAGTGACTCTCTAATTATACACTCTTACAAGAATGTATGAGAGTTTCAGTTGCTCCACATTTTCGCTAACATTTGAAACTGTCTGTCTTTCTAATTGTAACAGTTCTAGTAGATGCAATTTAAGAATGTGTGTGTGTGTTTTTTTTCACATCTTTATTGGAGTATAATTGCTTTACAATGGTGTGTTAGTTTCTGCTTTACAACAAAATGAATCAGTTATATATATACATATGTTCCCATATATCTTCCCTCTTGTGTCCCCCTCCCTCCCACCCTCCCTATCCCACCCCTCCAGGCGGTCACAAAGCACCGAGCTGATCACCCTGTGCTATGTGACTGCTTCCCACTAGCTATCTACCTTACGTTTGGTAGTGTATATATGTCCATGCCTCTCTCTCGCTTTGTCACAGCTTACCCTTCCCCCTCCCGATATCCTCAAGTCCGTTCTCTAGTAGGTCTGTGTCTTTATTCCTGTCTTACCCCTAGGTTCTTCATGACATTTTTTTTTCTTAAATTCCATATATATGTGTTAGCATACGGTATTTGTCTCTCTCTTTCTGACTTACTTCACTCTGTATGACAGACTCTAGGTGTGTCCACCTCCTTACAAATAGCTCAGTTTCGTTTCTTTTTATAGCTGAGTAATATTCCATTGTATATATGTGCCACATCTTCTTTATCCATTCATCCGATGATGGACACTTAGGTTGTTTCCATCTCCGGGCTATTGTAAATAGAGCTGCAATGAACATTTTGGTACGTGACTCTTTTTGAATTATGGTTTTCTCAGGGTATATGCCCAGTAGTGGGATTGCTGGGTCATATGGTAGTTCTATTTGTAGATTTTTAAGGAACCTCCATACTGTTCTCCACAGTGGCTGTATCAATTTACATTCTCACCAACAGTGCAAGAGGGTTCCCTTTTCCCCACACCCTTTCCAGCATTTATTGTTTGTAGATTTCTTGATGATGGCCATTCTGACCGTTGTGAGATGATATCTCAGTGAAGCTTTGATTTGCATTTCTCTAATGATAAATGATGTTGAGCATTCTTTCATGTGTCTGCTGGCAATCTGTATATCTTCTTTGGAGAAATGTCTATTTAGGTCTTCTGCCCATTTTTTGAGTGGGTTGTTTGTTTTTATAATGTTGAGCTGCTTGCAAATTTTGCGGATTAATCCTTTGTCAGTTGTTTTATTTGCAACTATTTTCTCCCATTCTGTGTGAACCCTATATTTCTAATAATTTGTCTATCAATGAAAGTTAATGATTAGATTTTAATCACAATGTTTCAAGTATTTACACATTAAGGATAATGCTTGTTAAGGATGTGTATATTTGTGTTCTGTACTTTTTTCCTGCTTTTGTTTACATAGGCATTCTTTCTATAATGGTAGAATTTTATCTGCGTCCCCTGTTTTATTATAACATGATATGCTTGTACTTTTCTCTCATGCTTTTTTTTTTTTTTTTTTTTTTTTTTTTGCTGTACGTGGGCCTCTCACTGTTGTGACCTCTCCCATTGCGGAGCACAGGCTCAGCGGCCATGGCTCACGGGCTTAGCCGCTCCACAACATGTGGGATCTTCCCGGACTGGAGCACGAACCCGTGTCCCCTGCATCAGCAGGCGGACTCAACCACTGCGCCACCAGGGAAGCCCTATGCTTATGTTTTTACACTCTTTTACACTCCGCTGGGACTCGCGGAGAGGGCTGGCGTGATGGGCTCCTCGCTGCTGCGGGACTGGGGAGCCGGGACATCGGGGCGTCCCCGCCCCCTTGGGCTCGCCACCGGGGTCACCGCATGCGCACGCACACGCATACGCGCGGCCCCGCGCCAGACGCAGGCCTGGCGGGACACTCCCACGACTCAGAGCGGGAGGCGCGGCCTGTGGTAGGCAAAGAGTGGTGCTAGGCCCCACCGCAGGGCCGGCGCAAGCCCTCCCGCGAAGGCGAGGGGCTCGGCCCACGTGCTCTGGCAGTCGCCACCGTGACCGCACGCTTGAGAGGGGCAGCGGCTGTGGTCCGGTACCCCAAGGCTCCCTCTCGGACAGCTAGAGAAGGCTTTCTCATCGACGGTGCGTCACCCCCACCCATCGACTCTTCCCTTTGGGCCCACGGAGGCGCTCCACGAGCCGCCCAGTCCACGACTGGGCGTGGTGGGGGTGGCGTCTGTGGTATGGGTACGAACACGGCCCAAAGGAGCGTTCGCGGCCAGAGCCGGGGGCACAACCTCTGCCGCCCCCAGGCTTGTCCATCGGGCTCCGGAAGGAGGGAGCACACCCCAGAAGCGCGACAGACCCTCTTCTCACAGGACCCGGCCCAACACGATTATATGGTTGAATACTTTACAGCACTGAAACAGAAAAGTCCAGCAGCATGCAAAGACGTAAGTGATGAAAAACTACACCAAAAATACACTAAAGGACATAAATGCAATTGTGTTTCTTCAAGGTTATATAATGATTTCAAAAATGGACAGAGTTTTAATTTTATAATGTTACCCAAAATTACCATGTGAATAGTTAGGATAAGGTCAGTCCAGGAGGCAGGAGGGGCTTGTTATCTGGGCAAAAGAGCACAGGTCAGGCAGCCAGGTGCCTGGTAATGTTGCATTTCTTGACTTGGGTAGTGCTTCCACTTCTGCTCACTCAGTTATTTGTTTAAGTGTACATATATGCTTTATAAATTTCTGTGAACACTTTATATTTCATAATCTAAACTATTTTAAAAAGTGCTCTGAAGGATTATGTCACATAGTGGTTCATAGAATCATTTGGTTTATAATGTGCTGTATGGTAGACTGTTTCCAAAACTCAGATTATGTTTCAAATTTTTTTCATTCTAATATTGTTTATTGATGCCTTCTCCTGTTTGTTTATTATTTACAATATTATATTTAGTAATACCTAAATTTTGGGGCAGTTTTAGATTTACAAAACATTGAGCACATGGATCAGGGAGTATTGACCCGACCCCACTCCCATGTCCCCCTATCAGTAACATCTTAAATCCCATGGTATATTGATGACAATTAATGAACCAATGTGAATATGTTATTGTCTACTAAAGGCTATCATTGGTTCAGATTTCCTCACGTTTTACCCAATGTCCTTTTCCTGTTCCAAGATCTCATGTAGAATATCAAACTACATTTAGGTTTCATGTCTCCTTAAGTTTCTCTTGGCTGTAACAGATTCTCAGACTTTCCTTGTTTTTGACCAAAAATTTGTATAGAAACCTGACAGTCTGGGGGAATACTGGTCAGGTATATTGTGGGATGCCCCTCTATTGGAGTTTGATGCTTTTATTATGATTATCTTGGGTTTCTCTGTGTTTTTTGGAGGAAGATTATGGAGGGAATTTTGTCACATTTTAATCACATCATATCAAGGACATATACCATCAAAGTAATTTATGGCTTTTTCTTTTTTTGGCCACACCTCACAGTTTGTGGGGTCTTAGTTCCCTGGCCAGGGATCGAACCTGGGCCCTAGGTAGTGAAAGCTTGGATTGGTAACCGCTGGACTGCCAGGGAATTCCCAGTTTAAGACTCTTGATGTTGACCTGGTGAAAATGGTTTTTGGCAGGGTCCACCTCTATAAAATGACTACCCCTCCCGGAGTCCCATCACCACTTGCCACTCTGCACCAGCTTCTCACACGCAGGGAGCACTCTCTTCTTGTAGCACGGAGTAGTATATAATTTATTAACCAGTTCTTTCTTTATTTTATTTTTTAAGTAACAGACTTCTATTTTATTAATCATTTATACTTTTGTATATGGTTGTTTTCCCTTTTGTTTTTTGAATTGTTTTATCATTTTGATCTTTTTTTTCTTTGAAATAATTCTGAGGTATTTTGGTTTAGTTTTTACTAACTACTTGCAGACAACATAAAAATGAATAGATTTTTAGCTATTATATGGATATTGTTGTAGATGTTATGTGGATATTCATTTTTAAATAAATATGTGGTGTTCCCTTTTTTCATTATTGGCTTTCAATTTTATTTCATGATTGAAATAAAAGATTGATCAAGAGGGTACTCGATACATAGATTCTGTGGAATTTTTATTGAGATTTATTATGTGCTCTTAACAGTGGTAAATTTTTGTAAATGTTTTATATGTGTTGAAAAGCATTTTGCTATGTGGTTGCTGCAGGAAATATAATCAAAGTTGTTAACTTTATTGTTGATACTGTTATAACATTATTAATTTTCTTCTCTCCTCATGTATCAGTTTCTGGAAGAACGGTGTTTGAAGAAAGAACCTCACACCATGATTGCAGATATGTCAGTTTTACCTTGTAATTCTCAGTCTCTGAGTTCTGTGTCTCAGTGCTATGTGTCTAGGTGCATAAAGTGCATCACTGTAATCTTCCCCAGGAGGTTTTCTTTTTCATAACTAAAGCTGCCCTTCTTTTACCTTATAAATACATTCGATATTAATTGCTGCTAGACCAGGTTTCTTTTGTTTAATAATTGCTTGGTTTGACTTTCCCACTCCTTTTATTTTCAACCTCCTAGTTCGCTGTAAGACTGGTTTAAAAACTCAAAGGGGCGCAGACAAAGTGGGCTGACCAACGAGAGCAATTACCGTTGACTGGTGCTGATCAAATTATACCTTTGCCCAGGTAGAAAGCCAGAGCCATCAGGACGTGGGTCTGCATTTGGAGGCCAGCTGCCCAGAGAACACTGTCTCTCTCTCTCTGGGTCCTTGAATGTCTCCAACTGGAATCAGGATTTTGTTGGTGGAAGGTAGGTCACTCTATTTCTGTAATTTGTGCCTATGAGCAAAAGAGTTATTTTCCTACCAGAAGTTTTAAAAAATGACACTATGCATATAGAGAGAGCGAGCGAGAGAGAGGGTACTACTATACATTGGGATATCCTTTCCTTGAGTGTTTATTTTTAAACTATTTTCCAACTTGTGAAGTTAATTTTTTTTCTTAATATTTCTTGGTAAAAATCACATAGATTTTCAGGAAAAAGCACCTCATTTAGTGCACTGCGATCTAATGGGAATGAGAGGGTTTCTAGAACTGGGTAAGGAGTGTGTCAGTTGGAAGGGACTTGAAAAATATGTGGGATCAAATTAGAGATTTTGATTGCATATGAGGGTATTAGATTTGGGGTGGTACTGATTGGATTGAAATCGGTGTGGGACATATCTAGCCAGACTTTGAGCACAGCCTGTTTCATTCAGAGGCTGAATCCTTCAAGGAAACCATTTTCTGGGTCCTGTGTATCATCATTTGGAATTAAGAATTTAGACTGGCAGAAGGCAAGCACTTTTTTGGCCTTTTTTTTTTCCTTTAAAGCATAAAGATGAAAAGGATGACATTTTATACCAGAAAGCACCTTTTTTTCCCTGGTAAAATTCACATTTATTTATGGATTTAAAGTACAAGCATTGCATGCATATCATTTTTAGATTTCTTCATCGGGGCCATGTATTTCTGTTATTAAAGGGATTAAAACCTTTTTACTCTTTCACTTTATAATTGATTGTTACCTGGTGTATGGGATCTATAGATTTTGTTTGCTAATCAGTGTCTAGAAACTTGGTTGAACCCTATATTTCTTTTTTTTTTTTAACATCATTCTTGGAGTATAATTGCTTTAGAATGGTGTGTTAGTTTCTGCTTTATAACAAAGTGAATCAGTTATACATATGTGCCCACATCTATTCCCTCTTGCAACTGCCTCCCTCCCACCCTCCCTATCCTGCCCCTCTAGGTGGTCACAAAGCACTGAGCTGATCTCCCTGTGCTATGTGGCTGCTGTCCACTAGCTGTCTATTTTACGTTTGGTAGCATATGTATATCCATGCCACTCTCTCACTTTCTCCCAGGTTACTCCTTCCCCCTCCCATATCCTCAAGTCCATTCTCTAGTAGGTCTCCATATTTATTCCAATCTTGCTGCTAGGTTCTTCATGACAATTTTTTTTTTTTTAGATTTCGTATATATGTGTTAGCATACAGTATTTGTATTTCTCTTTCTGACTTATTTCACTCAATATGACAGACTCTAGGTCCAGGCACCTCACTACAAATAACTCAGTTTCGTTCCTTTCTATGGCTGAGTAATATTCCATTGTATATATGTGCCACATCTGCATTATCCATTCATCCTGTTGATGGACACTTTGGTTGCTTCCATGTACTGGCTATTGTAAATAGAGATGCAATGAACATTTTGGTAACATGACTATTTTTGAATTATGGTTTTCTCAGGGTATATGCCCAGTAGTGGAATGCTGGGTTGTATGGTAGTTCTATTTGTAGTTTTATAAGGAATGTCCATATTGTTCTCCATAGTGGCTGTATCAATTTACATTCTCACCAACAGGGCAAGAGGGTTCCCTTTTCTCCACACCCTCTCCAGCATTTACTGTTTGTAGAATTTTTGATGATGGCCGTTCTTACCGTTGTGAGATGGTATCTCAGTGTAGCTTTGATTTGCATTTCTCTAATGATAAATGATGTTGAGCATTCTTTCATGTGTCTGCTGCCATTCTGTATATCTTCTTTGGAGAAATGTCTATTTAGGTTTTCTGCCCAGTTTTGGAGTGGGTTGTTTGTTTTTATAAAGTTGAGCTGTATGAGCTGCTTGCAAATTTTGGAGATTAATCCTTTGTCAGTTGCTTCATTTGTAAATATTTTCTCCCATTCTGAGTGAGCCCTACCTATATTTCTAATAATTTGTCTATCAATGCAAATTAATGATTAGATTTTAATGAGAATGTTTCAGGTATTTACACATTAAGGATAATGCTTGTTAAGGATGTGTATATTTGTGTTCTGTACTTTTTTCCTGCTTTTGGTTACATAGGCACTCTGTCTATAATGGTAGATTTGTATCTGTGTCCCCTGTTTTATTATAACGTGATATGCTTGTACTTTTCTCTTATGCTTATGTTTTTACACTTTTCATAGTCTACAAATTAGCATTTTGGTTTCAGTCATCATTTCTATTGGGTGTTATGTTTTCTTTTGTAATTGTTTCAGCTTATTTCATTGTTTTCCTTTCCCTAATTTATCTTTTGGGTTAAGCCACCCAATTTCTTGAGTTGAGTGCTTAACTCCTTTCTTTCTAGCTTGCTTAATGTCCTTACTGTTCAGTTAAGTTTTAATTCCACTTTTCTGTCTTATGATTTGTCCTAATTCTTTATTTTTAAATTTCAGCTTGATTGCTGTATAATTGACTTTTAAAATTGTAAAGTACTCAGTAAACTTTGTGCTGATTTGATATACATTGTGAAAGGATTCCCCCCAAGTAGTTAATTAACACATTTCCTTCATATATTTACTTTCTTTGGTAAGAACATTTAAATCCTACTCTTCTGGAAAATTTCAACTATACATCACATTGTTATCAACTATAATTACCATGGTTAACATTGGCTCCTGAGACTTTATTCACTGTGTACCCTTTTACCCTCCCTTCCCTGCCCTCCCCTGCAACCACTTTTCTACTCTGGTTCTGTAAGTTTTACTCTTTTTTTTTTTTTTTAACATTGCACATATAAGTGATACCATGCCATATTTGTCTTTCTCTGTCTTATTTTACTGGACATAATACCCTCCAGGACCATCCATGTTGTTGCAAATGGACAAAATTTCATTCCTTTTATGGCTGAGTAGTATTCCATTGTATCTACGTACCACATCTTCTGTATCCATTCAACCATCGCTGGACATGTTGGTTGTTTCCATATCTTATGCATTGTGAATGTGGGAGGGCAGATAGCTCCTTGATATTCTGTTGTTATTTCCTTTAGCTATATACCCAGAAGTGAGACTGCAGCATCATATGGTGGTTCTAGTTACAGTGTTTGAGGAACCTCCATACTGTTTTCCATAGTATGCACCATAGCTGCACCAGTTTACATGCCTACCAAGAGAGTGTACTTTTTGCCCTTAAATCCAAACTTTGCAATTAAGATTGCTATACAGTTTTCTTTTACTTGATGTTAACTCAGTTTGTTTTGTCATCCACTTATTTTCAATATTTTGTACTTTCTTCAGGTGTGGCTTGGAAATTTCCATGAAGAGACTTTCTGCTACAGTGAGGTGAGAAGCCACCCATGCACTCAAGCCTGGGAATCTGGAGAGGTCTCAGCCACTTATACCCCCAACAGAGGAAACTCATCAGAGCTGCAGGCTGAGGCAGGACTTGGCTCAGAGAAGCCGTCTCCTCTGGGAAATAGTGGATTTCCTTTGGCTCCAAAATGCTGACAAGAGTGGAGTCCTTCTGGTGGATTGACAAGCCTGGAGAAGATACCACCTCGTTTGTTGAAAAGTTCAAGTCTGAGTTCCTGCCTCTCAGCTCTATCAAAACTTCTTTAAAGATAAAGGAAGTATAGGGAGGAGGTTACTCCCCAGCATTCTCAGGTATCCAAAGCATACCTAAGAAGCTGGCAGTCCGTTGCTTATTCTGTAGGCCGCCATGCACTCTAAGCACTTTGGGAGCCAGAACCCAAGTTATCAGATTACTATCGTCCACCCAACCATGGAAGAATTTGAAGATTTCATGCAAATATATTGTTTACGTGGAGTCGCAAGGTGCACACCGAGCTGGCCTAGCCAAGGTTATTCCAGCGAAAGGATGGAAAGCCAGACAGACGTACGATGATACCGATGACATTTTAATAGCCGCTCCCCTGCAGCAGGTGACCACTGGGCAGGCAGGTGTGTTTACTCAGCACCACAAAAAGAAGAAAGCCATGACCGAGAGCGAGTATCGCCGCTTAACAAACAGTGAAAGACACCAGACTCCATTCTACTCTGATTTTGAGGATCTGAGGCGAAAATATTGGAAAACACACCCCTGTGATTCACCAGTATACGGTGCGGACTTCCATGGCTCCTTATTCGATGAAAACACGAAGCAGTGGAACCTTGGACACCTGGGAACCATTCAGGACCTGCTGGAACAGGAGTGCGGAGTGGTCATCGAAGGCGTCAACACCCCCTACTTGTACTTCAGCATGTGGAAGACCGCCTTTGCCTGGCACACGGAGGACATGGACCTTTACAGCATCAACTACCTGCACTTCGGGGAGCCCAAGACTTGGTACGTGGTGCCCCCGGAGCACGGCCGGCGCCTGGAACGGCCTGGCCAGGGAGCTTTTCCCAGGGCTAGCTCGTCGGGGCTGTGAGGCCTTCCTGCGGCACAAGGTGGCTCTCATCCTCTCCCAAGGTCCTCAAGGACAACGGCATCCCCTTCGATCAAGGTCACTCAGGAGGCTGGAGATTTCATAGTGACGTTTCCCTATGGCTACCACTCCGGCTTCAACCATGGTTTCAACTGCACAGAAGCCATCAATTTCGCCTCCCCGCGCTGGATCGATTATGGCAAAGTGGCATCGCAGTGCAGCTGCGGGGAGGCCAGGGTCGCCTTCTCCATGGACGCCTTCGTGCACAGTCTGCAACCGGAGCGCTACGAGCTGTGGAAACGCGGGCAGGACCGGACCGTGGTGGACCACACGCAGCCCACGGAGCCCAGCAGCCAGTTCCTGAACGCCTGGAGGGACATCCGCGCTCCTGGGGTCCCGTGCTCCGCCGGAGGCACTGTCCGTCCCGCAGTGCCTCGCACCGCCGTCCGCCCGTGGCCGCCTGCCATGGGACCCGTCTGTCGAGCCCCTGTGGATCCTGTGTCCCCGCCCCCCTCGCCGGCCCGGGGTTCTTGCTCTGCTGCCCATGTTCGGGGCTGCAGCTGCCTACAGCTCCGTGGAGCCCGGCCTGAGTCAGCCGCTGACCACAGGTCCATCTGCTGCGGATCTCCACCTACCTGGACGATACGGTCCTCGTCGTCGTCCTCGGGAAGAGGGGACTCAGGATCCGACTGTCTGGGCCCGGATAGGTAGGCGCGTGTCCTTAGACACAACACACCCATCATGTCTGGGATTAGATGATGTTTCAAATGTATTTCACATATCACAGCTAATTTCTGTATATTTTTGAAAACCTCTGAGTGTGTGTGAGCTTACAGGCACACATGCAAATGAGAAGGGGAGAGAAGAAAGTCAGATACTCCCACCCTTCTGAAAGACTTTTAATCTTTGAGGGGATCTTGTCTCTGGAGAAAAATAGCAAGAAAAAGAGGCCATGTTTTTCAAGGATAAATGAAATTGGGAAAATTTTTTCTCTTTTATCTGCTTTTTCTTTTTTTTTTTTAATTGTGAGAAGCTGGTTTCAGGTAAGTGATAGGCTAAGCAGGGGTGATTATTGATGAAAGATTCATACAATGGCTTTGAAAGGAATAGTACAGATGGTTTTTCTTTCCTGTTATCGTTCACTGAATTGGTTTGTATAAACGAGGAAATTCATCCAATTTGTTCTTGTGGTTATCCTTCCCTGTTTCTGTGAGTTTATTACTTATTTCAAGGAACAGAGGGGAGAAGAGCCCACTTAGAACCTTTGACCCAGGAGGCTTCTTAAATGTCTATTTTCATGTAAACCCAGGATGGGGCTTGTGGACATTCCCACCTAGGAATATTGTACTCATGCTGCAGTGGCCAAATCTCCAAAAGAATGAGGAATGGGGAGAAGCTATGAGAAGCTCTGCTCTGTGCAATAGTAGGGTGCTTGTCCTCAGGGCTAGAACGGGGGCTGTGATGTCAGAACTCCCTAACCTAAGGGAGCTGTATTCAGAGACAGTTGGCAGACTATGGCACGATCAAGCAAAAGGAAAGTTGAGTCCTGGTTGTGGGCTGAGTTGGGTCTCTGGGGGAAAGAGGATCCCAGGACTCATGAACTCACTTCTTCATGCTCTAGGCCTGTGTGAGGCCTAGAGTCCTCACACAGCTTCAGTATGTCTCCCATCTCTTTGTGGTTCCACTAGGAGCCTAAAGGGATCCTGATGTCATCTACCTCTAAGGGCAGCTGAGACCCTCTGTGGCTCTGAGAAACTCTTATTAACAGCCACACCAAGGTTCAAGAGCGTGGTGGAGCAGTCTAGGGAGTCATTTTAGGAGGTGTGGGAGCACGAGAGAGCATTTTACTGCTACCCTACAAATTGAGAACTAAATGAGAGAAGGTCCAGCTAACTAAAGCCCACCTCCTTGATTGTGAGTTCCCTAGCTGAGACCTTTGGCCATTTCCTACTGTGTTTTTTAATCCAGGTTGAAGAGCTCCAAGTAGAGATACTTGAGATCTGTTACTATTGTGGGTCATGATATGGAGAGTGGGGGTGGGACTTAGAGTGCTGATTGTGAAAAACAGATGAAATCTCCACTCTGGATAATATACATATATGTCTGTTTTCCTACATCATTCTTCTACAACAAATTTTAAAGTTTTGAAAATCTTTTGAATGCTTTCCCTGTTTCATCAACTACTGTATCACATTTGGCTTTTCTTTCTCTTATTCGATTTTTATTACCTTTCCTTCAATTCCTGTATTTTTGCTTTTCTCGTGAGTGAGCTCCCTCTCTCTCTTGTCATTTTGTTCAGGTACTCAATAATAGTAGTAATTAAAACTTCTGCAAGGCACTGATCCAATTACCCCCCTTTGAGATAGGTACCTAGTTTGTTTTGCAAATGGGAACATGACAACATCTCATCTCAAGTTGACCAGGGCTAGTGAACAATGGGTCTGAGAATCAAACTCAGCAGTCTAGCTTCAGGGCCTGTGCTCTTAACCACAGGCCACAGTGCTCTCCACTGTCTTTTTCACTTTGGGTGTTAAGAAACAGCAGAAGCTTCATGCCAACTCCTTGAAATGGGATTTTCTACCACCGAGAATAATTTTGAAATGTGCAGGAAGCTTTGCCTGTTGTCTCCTGTATCCGTATCTCATATTGTCTACAACCCTGCTGATATTCCCCAAGGATTATCTTTCTTTTGGATTTGTTGGCACATCAAATAAAGTAAGGACAGTTTACTTTGGTCCAGGCACTGTTTGAACCTCTTTTTCTCTCTATCTGCCCGCAGGGTCACAGTAACCCTTTTATGCTAATTTCTCTACAAATGCATCTCTTCTTTTGTACTGCTTTCTCTAAGTTCCTCTCTACTCCTGATGTCTCTATTGTTCTAGTCTCATCTCTGATCCTTTACCTGGACTTTACTTTCCTCTTCCTATTACATAATCCCAAATACCCCTTGTCCTGTTAGGCATGACCTCCTCACATGTTTCTGGAATCAGTCAGGACAGGAGAACTTTCACTCCAGCTTCTGGAAATGAGGCCACATCACAGGAACGTGACTGAACATTCTGGAAAACTTCTTTTGCCACTTCCTCTCTTTGATTCTACATCTTTATTGCTGGGTCTCAGGTAAGAACAAGCGGCAGCCATTTCTCACTCTGGGATATTTAGATGATCAACACATCTTTCGTTATGAAAGTGAAGAGCAAGGGCAGAGCCCTGGAGTGTGGGTGGAGACATTCCAGACTTTTGTACTGAGATCCGGGCCAGACAGAGGACTGAAGGAGAAGGAGAAAGATTTCAGAGTGATTTTGTCAGACATCATGGTTCAGTAGGGCCAGAGGAGAGGTGCATATAAGAAGACAGTCAAAAGCCTGTGGCAAGGACAGGGCCTGTTCCTTCACAGCAGAATGGTAATATAGACACTAGATTTTTGCAAAGAGATGCCATGTCTCAGAGCCAGCATCAGAAACGTCCACAATCCAGAAGAGTGGGAGGTCACAAGAACTAGCCTGACTGTCCCTTCAGAGTATGGGAGGCACGGGG